>NW_016803006.1:29888-48145 GCF_001698545.2 Rhinopithecus bieti | reverse complement strand
CTGCCCCTAGTGGGGGATGTCTCCCAGTTAGGCTACTCAGGGGTCAGGGACCCACTTGAGCAGGCAGTCTGTCCGTTCTCAGATCTCAACCTCCGTGTTGGGAGATCCACTGCTCTCTTCAAAGCTGTCAGACAGAGTCGTTCACATCTGCAAAGGTTTCTGCTGCTTTTGTTGTTGTTGTTAACTGTGCCCTGTCCCCAGAGGTGGAGTCTACAGAGACAGGCAGGTTTCCTTGAGCTGCTGTGAGCTCCACCCAGTTCGAGCTTCCCAGCAGCTTTGTTTACCTACTTAAGCCTCAGCAATGGTGGGCGCCCCTCCCCCAGCCTCGTTGCTGCCTTGCGGTTAGATCACAGACTGCTGTGTTAGCAATGAGGGAGGCTCCGTGGCCGTGGGACCCTCCTGGCCAGGTGTGGGATATATTCTCCTGGTGTGCCCGTTTGCTTAAAGCACAGTATTGGGGTGGGAGTTACCCGATTTTCCAGGTGTTGTGTGTCACAGTTCCCCTGGCTAGGAAAAAGGATTCCCTTCCCCCTTGCACTTCCCAGGTGAGGTGATGCATCACCCTGCTTCAGCTCTCGCTGTTCGGGCTGCAGCAATTGACCAGCACCAATTGTCCGGCACTCCCTAGTGAGATGACCCCAGTACCTCAGTTGAAAATGCAGAAATCACCGGTCTTCTGTGTCACTTGCACTGGGAGTTGGAGACTGGAGCTCTTCCTATTCGGCCATCTTGCTCCATGTCTTGACTCTTATTTTAAGTTCAGGGGTACATATCCAGGACATGCAGGTTTGTTACATAGGTAAATGTGTGCCATGATGGTTTGCTGCACAAATCATACTATCACCTAGGTATTAAGCCGAGCATTCATTAGCTATTTTTCCTGATGCCCTTCCTCCCCTGACCACCATCCCAACAGGCCCCAGTGTGTGTTGTTCCCCTGCCTATGTGTCCATGTGTTCTCATCCTTCAGCTCCAACTTATAAATGAGAACATATAGTGTTTGGTTTTCTGTTCTTGCATTAGTTTGCTGGGGATAATGGCATCCAGCTCCAACCATGTCCCTGCAAAGGACATGATCTCATTCCTTTTTATGGCTGCATAGTCTTCCATGGTGTATTATGTACCACATTTTTGCTGTCCAGTCTATCATTGATGGGCATTTAGTTTGATTCCATATCTTTGGTACTGTGAATTACGCTGCAATGAACATATGTGTGTGTGTATCTTTATAATAGAATGATTTATATTCCTTTGGGTATATACCCAGTAATGGGATTGCTGGGTCAAATGGTATTTCTGCCTCTAGGTCTTTGAGGAATCACTATACTGTCTTCCACAATGGTTGAACTCATTTACACTCCCACCAACAAGTGTAAAAGCATTCCTTTTTCTTTGCAACCTTGCCAGCATCTTTTGTTTTTGACTTTTTAATTATCACCATTCTGACTGGCATGAGATGGTATCTCATTGTGGTTTTGATTTGCATTTCCCTAATGATCAGTGATGTGGAGCTTTCATGTTTGTTGGCCACATGTATGTCTCTTTTAAGAAGTATCTGTCCATGTCTTTTGCCAATTTTTAATGGTCTATTTTTCTCACAAATCAACCTAATTTCCTTATAGATTGTGGATATTGGACCTTTGTCTGGATATTAGACCTCTGGATGGATAGACTGCAAAAATTTTCTCCCATTCTGTAAGTTGTCTGTTCACTCTGATGATAGTTTCTTTTGCTGTGCAGATGCTCTTTAGTTTGATTAGATCCCATTTGTCAATTTTTGCTTTTGTTGCAATTGCTTTTCGAAGTTTTGTCATAAAATTTTTGCCCGTGCCTATATTCTAAATGGTATTTGCCTAGATTTTCTTCTAGGGTTTTTGGAGTTTTGGGTTTTACATTTAAGTCTTTAATCTATCTTGCGTTAAGTTTTGTATAAGGTGTAAGGAAGGGGTCCAGTTTCAGTTTTCTGTATATGGCTAGCCAATTCTCCCAGCACCATTTATTAAATAGGGAGTCCTTTCCCCATTGCTTGTTTTTGTCACATTGGTCAAAGATCAGATGGCTGTAGATGTACAGTCCTATTTCTGAGTTCTCTATTCTATTCCATTGTTCTCTGTGTCTGTTTTTGTACCAGTACCATGTTGTTTTGGTTACTGTAGCCTTGTAGTATAGTTTGAAGTTGGGTAGTGTGATGCCTCCAGCTTTGTTCTTTTTGCATAGCATTGGTTTGGCTATTCAGGCTCTTTTTTGGTTCCATATGAATTTTAAAGTAGTTTTTTCTAGTTCTGTGAAGAATGTCAATGATAGTTTAATAGGAATAGTATTGAATCTATAAATTGCTTTGGGCAGTATGGTCCTTTTCATGATATTGATTCTTCTTATCCATGAGCGTAGAATGCTTTTCCATTTGTTTGTATCCTCTCTGATTTCCTTGAGCAGTGGTTTGTGGTTCCCTTTGAAGAGGTCCTTCGCTTCCCTTGTTAGCTGTATTCCTAGGTATTTTGTTCTTTTTGTAGCTATTGTGAATGGGAGTTTATTCATGATTTGGCTCTCTGCTTGCCTGTTGTTGGTGTACAAGAATACTAGTGACTTTTGCACATTGATTTTGTATTCTCAGACTTTGCTGAAGTTACTTATCAGCTTAAGAAGCTTTGGAGCTGAGATGATGGGGTTTTCTAGATACAGGATCATGTCATCTACAAAAAAGATAATTTGGCTTCTTCTCTTCCTATATGAATACACTTTATTTCTTTCTCTTGCCTAATTGCCCTGGCCTGAATTTCCAATACTGTGTTGAATAGGAGTGGTGAAAGAGGACATCCTTGTCTTGTGCCAGTTTTCAAGAAGAATACCTCCAGCTTTTGCCCATTCAGTATGATATTGGCTGTGGGTATGTTATATATGGCTCTTATTATTTTTGAGGTATGCTCCTTCAATACCTAATTTATTGAGAGTTTTAAACATGAAAGGATATTGAATTATATCAAAAGCCTTTTCTGCATCTATTGAGATAATCATGTGGTTTTTGTCTTTAGTTCTGTTTATGTGATGAATTCCATTTATTGTTTTGCATATTTTGAACCAACCTTACATCCTGGGATGTAGCCAACTTGATTGTGGTGGATAAGCTTTTCGATGTACTGCTGGATTTTGTTTGCCAGTACTTTTCTTTTTTTTTTTAGGATTTTGCACTGATGTTCATTAGAGATGGCCTGAAGTTTTCTTTTTTTGTTGTATCTTTGCCAAGTTTTTGTATCAGGATAATGATGGCCTCGGGAAAGGAGTTAGGGAGGAATCCCTTGTTTTCAATTGTTTGTAATAGTTTCATTAGACATGATCTTCTTTGTACCTCTAGTAGAATTCAGCTGTGAATCCACCTGGTCCTGGGCTTTTTTTGGTTGGTAGGTTATTTATTAATGCCTCAATTTCAGAACTCATTATTGGCCTATTGAAGGATTTGATTTCTTCCTGGTTCAGTCTTGGGAGGCTGTATGTGTCCAGGAATCTCTCCATTTCTTTTAGATTTTCTAGTTTATATTTATAGAGGTGTTTATAGTATTCTCCAATGGTTGGTTGTATTCTATGGAGTCATTGGTGATATTCCCCTTATCATTTCTGATTGTGGTTATTTGATTCTTATCTTTTCTTCTTTATTAGTCTATGCAGTCTATTTTATTAATTTTTTCAAAAAATCAGTTCCTGCATTCATTGATTTTTGAAGGATTTTTCATGTCTCTATCTCCTTCAGTTCAGGTCTGATCTTGGTTATTTCTTTTCTTCTAGCATTGGAGTTTGTTTGCTCTTGATTCTCCAGTTATTTTAGTAGTGATGGTAGCGTGTTGAGATCTTTCTAGCTTTTTGATGTGGGCATTTAGTGCTATAAACATCCCTCTTAACACCACTTTAGCTGCATCCCAGAGATTCTGTACATTATCTGTTTGTTTGCATTAGTTTCAAAGACCTTCTTGATTTCTGCCTTAATTTCATTATTTACCCAAGAGTCATTCAGGAGCAGGTTGTTCAATTTACAGGTAGTTGTGTGGTTTTGAATGAATTTCTTAATCTTGAGCTCTAATTTGATTGTGCTGTCATCTGAGAGATGTTATGATTTCAGTTCTCTCACATTTGCTGAGGAGTGTTTTACTTCTGATTATGTGATCAATTTTAGAGTAAGCACCATGTGGCAATGAGAAGAATGTATATTGTGTTGTTTTTGGGTGAAGAGTTCTGTAGACATCTACCAGGTCCACTTAATCCAGAGCTGAGTTCAGGTCCTGAATATCTGAGTTAATTTTCTGTCTCAATGATCTGTCTAATATTGTCAGTGGGGGTGTTATCTGGGTGCTCCTGTATTGGGTGCACATATATTTAGGATAGTTAGTTCTTCTTGTCAGATTGAACCCTCTACCTGTGAAGAATGTCAATGGTAGTTTAATAGGAATAGCATTGAATCTATAAATTGCTTTGGGCAGCATGGTCATTTTCACGATATTGATTCTTCTTATCCATGAGCATAGAATGTTTTTTCATTTGTTTGTGTCCTCTCTGATTTCCTTGAGCAGTGTTTTGTAGTTCCTGTTGAAGAGGTCCTTCACTTCCCTTTTGTGATTTCATAATCATATGTAATCATATACATAATCATACGTAATGCCCTTGTCTTTTGTTATCTTTGTTGGTTTAAAATCTGTTTTGTCAGAAACTAAGATTGCTACCCTGCTTTTTGTGTTTGTTTGCTTTCCATTTGGTTGGTAAAATTTCCCCCATCCCTTTATTTTCTGCCCATGTGTGTCTTTGCACATGAGATGAGTTTCTTGAAGACAGCATACCAATGGGTCTTGTGTGACATTAATCCTGTCATCATGATGCTATCTGGTTATTTTGCAGACTTCTTTATGTGGTTGCTTCATAGTGTCACTGGTCTGTGTACTTCAGTGCATTTTTATGGTGGCTCATAATGGATTTTTTTTCCCATATTTAGTGCTTCCTTCAGGAGCTCTTGCAAGGCAGGCCTGGTGGTGATGAATACCCTCAGCATTTGTGTATCTGAAAAGGATATTATTTCTCCTTTGCCTATGAAGCTTAGTTTGACTGGATATGAAAGTCTAGGTTGTAAATTCTAGGAATGTTGGATATTGGCTGCCCAATGTCTTCTGGCTTATAGAGCTTTCTCTGAGAAGTCCACTGTTAGTCTGATGTGCTTCACTTTGTAGGTGACCTGGCCTTTCTCTCTGGCTGCCCTTAACATTTTTTCTTTCATTTCAACCTTGGAGAATCTGATGTTTGTATGTCTTGGGGTTGATTTTTTTTCATGGAGAACCTTATTGGGTTTCTCTGTATTTCCTGAATTGAAGGTTGGCCTCTCTTGCTAGGTTGGGGAACTTCTCCTGGATGATATCCTTCGATATCTTTACATAATCCCATAAATCTCAGTGGTTTTTGTTCATTTAATTTCATTTCTTTTCATTATTTTTTCTCTATTCTTGTCTGTCTGTCTTATTTCAGAAAGATAGTCTTCAAGCTCTGAGAGTCTCTCCTCCACTTGGTCTATTCTGCTATTGATACTTGTAATTTTATTGTGAAATTCTAGTATTGTGTTTTCTGGCTTTATCAGGTCAGTTATGTTCCTCTCTAAACTGGCTATTCTGGTTATCAGCTCCTGTATTGTTTTATCACGATTCTTAGCTTCCTTGCATTGGGTTACAACATGCTCCTTTAAGTCATTATTACCCACATTCTGAAGCTTACTTCTGTTAATTCAGCCATCTCATCTTCAGCCTAGTTTTGCGCCTTTGCTGGAGAGATGTTTCAGTCATTTGGAGAATAGGCACTCTGGCTTTTTGAGTTTTCAGCATTTTTGCATTGATTCTTTTTTTTGTGGGCTTTTCTACCTTAAATCTTTGATCTTGCTGACCTTCAAGTGGGGTTTTGTGGGGTATTTTTGTTGATGTTGTTATTGTCGTTTTCTGTCTGTTTTTCTTGGAGTCAGACCACTTCCATAGGGCAGCTACAGCTTATTGGAGGTCCACTTCAGCCCCTACTTGCCTCAGGTTTTTCCTTACCTGGAGGTATTACCAGTGAAGGCTTTGAAACAGCAAAGATGGTAGCCTGTTCCTTCCTCTGGAAACTGTGTCCCAAAGGGTGCTGACCTATTTCTGGCCTGAATTCTCCTATAGAAGTGTCTGGAGACCCCTGTTGGGAGGTCTCACCCAGTCAAGAGGAACAGGATCAGGAACTCCCTTAAAGAAGCTGTCTGGCTGCTTTTGGTAGAGCAGGTGTGCTGCATGGGGGTGGCCCCTCCTTGCCCAGACCACCCAGACTCTCCATAGCTGGCAGGCTGAAACAGTTGAGTCAACCAAACCACAGAGACAGCAGCCAACCCTACCTCCAGGATCTCCATCCCAGGGAGAGATCAGAGTTCTGTCCATATAACCCTGGATGCAGTGGCTGAAACCTCTGCAGGGAGGCCCCACCCAGGAAGGAGGAATAGATTGGGGTCCCTCCTAAAGAAGCAGTCTGGCAACAATCTGGCAAAGTAGCTGTACTGTGTTATGGGGAACCCCTTCTTCTCCTGACCACTTGGACTCAGGCTGGAACAGCTGAGTCAACCAAGAGATGGCAGCTTCCCTGCCCCCTGGGAATTTGGTCCCATCTCACTCAGCCTCCAGCCTATTGCCATTGGGTGGCTGGAATTCCAAGTCAGTGGGTCTTAACTCGTGAGGTGCCTTGGAAGTGGGGCCCAGAGAACAATGCTGCTTGGCTCCCTGGATCCAGCACTTTTCCTATCGGAAATTATGGATAGATTTCCTACCTTTCTGGGATTCCTGGGGCCAGAGTACATAAAACTCTTAGGTCTCTGTGTGTAGCTGAGTGGCTGCTCTGCCAAGATTTCCCACAGCTCTGTGTATGGGACCCAAGCCCCTGGTGGCATTGGCTCACAGGGGATCTCCTGATCTGTGGGTTGCAAAGATCCATGGGAGAAGCATGGTTTCCTTGGTGGTGTTGCACACTCCCTCACTGCTTCCCTTGGCGGGGGATAGAAGGGAATTCCTTTGGCTATGTGACACTTACAGGTGGACCATTACCCGACTCTGCTTTTCTATATTCTTCATGGGTTGAGTTGTTTGCCTAGTCTGTCCCAGTGAGACAACCTGGATATTTCAGTTGAAGGTGCTGAATTCTCTCACTACTTTCATTCCTCCTCATGAGTGCCAAGGGCGGCCGCTGCTTCTAATCGGCTATCTTGACTCCTTAACCAACTTTTTTCTTTACGCTTATCATGGTTTAGCATTAATTCTCCTGTTCTGTAAAAAAGGGATTGTATCTGTTTTGTTCAGAAAAACCAATACATAATAACTACTCAAATATTTGCTAAGTGAACAATTACATATGGCTAGAAATTTCAGATGGAATTTTAGAAAAGACTTGTACATTAATGATTGCTAATAAATTCCAGTTTAGTGACATATTTTAGGTTTTTCACAATTTATAAATAGTTTTATGATAGTACTAAATTCTGAACTATGTGAAATGTCTTTAAATCAAGCTCAAATGTCATGTTCAGCCCCTTCACCATCACCATAGAATTTCATAATCCCACCAACCATGGATGATCTGGGTTAATCCAGAGTGGAGAAGACTCTCTCCAGATTCAGACTGCCTGGCTTTAGCCAGGTTGAACTAAATCAGCCTCTAGGACTTGGCTGAGAGGAATACAGGGTGAATGACTATTCACTTATGTCTTTCCACATAAAATTAAGAATTATAATTTCCTCTTCCAAAATACAGATAAACTGTCAGTAATAAACTGACCTAAAATAAAATGAAACATTTTACATAAATTAAAATATATACATATATTAAACATATGTATATTAAATAACATACTAAAGATGTATTAAATAAAGTATATTATAAATAAAAGTATATATACATATGTTAAATAAAAACATATTAAATGTATATTTGAAATAAAGTTTGACTATACAAGTTTTATACATATGGTACTTTAAAACTAAAAATAGTAATTGTACAATTTACATGACAGTTATCAAAGGAAAAAATTTACATGAACTCATGTTCATGTAAATTTACATGAAACTTCTATGTTAACACCTAACTGCATTACAATTTTTAATAATGAAACTTTAACATTATATTAAAATAAATTTCTATTCCTAAACTGCTTTCTAAAAATGTTAACCTTCATCCTTCCATACCTGTCTACCCCAGGGATGAAAATACATGGTATCCAGAGAAAATCCTGATAAATTAACAAAATTATTCAAAAGCTTTTGTGTTTGCCTTTACTTGGGCATTTGGAGGAGCTTTAAACCGTGAAGATGAACACAGAGAAAATATACCATTTTGTCCCAGTTTTGAACCTGATTCTCTTGCAAAAGTAACATACGATTTTGACAAACTTGTTCATGAATTATTTGGAAGCAATTCACAAGTAGGTAAGTTCTGGGGAGGAAATCATAACTATACTTATTTTAAAATATTAATTTAAAGCAATGCTTGGCTTATAATGATTAGGTTCATCTTTTAAAATGTCAAGATTAAAGGAAAAAGAAGGTTTATAATACACCCAATACCCTCCTTGTAGTGAAATAAGCTGAAGAAAATTACATTCCTGTTTGATTTTAGGTGCTACAAAAACCTATAATGCTAGTAAGGCAGAAGATAAAGCTGTAAAACTATGAACTCAGTTACTCTGAGCTCATCTACTGTGTATCTGGATCTGTATTATCCATACCACCATGTAGCAAGAAATTCTGTAGGATCATAATGTTATAGTCTTATATTTCTTTTTTTTAAAAAAAACAAGTTATTTTATAAAGCTTTAGATTTCTTTAGTACTTGTGTTTTTGAATCAGTTCTAACAAATGGAATCTATCCTATTACTTTGAAATAGTAAAATTTTGCAATTAGCTGTTGTTGACTAAAGGAACTTTGAGTAGATGAAGTGATTGTTGATGCAGGTACCAAAAAGAGACAAAATGTTAAGCATAAATATATTTAGAAGAACTTTGTTAAAGATGAATGCTAACAACATTATACCAAAAATACAAATCCTACTGATTCATCTGATGTATCTGTTTGAGGTTACAGTCATACATTGCTGAACAACTGGGACATGTTCTGAGAAATGTGCTGTTGGGGGACTTTTTTCATTGTGTGAATGTCAAAGAGTGAACTTACACAAACCTAGATAGTGTAGCCTACTACACACCTAGGCTATATGGCATAACCTATTGCTCTAAGGCTACAAATATGTACAGCATGTTACTGTACATATTTGAATACTATAGGCAATTGTAACAACCTAGTATTTGTGCATCTAAACATATCTAACCATAGAAAAGGTACAGTAAAAATTTAGTATAAAAAATTTAAAATATGGTACACCTGAATAGGCACTTACCATGAATGGAACTTGCGGGACTGGAAGTTGTTCTGAGTTAGTGAGTGACTGGTGAGTGACTGTGAAGGCCTCAGACATTACTGTACACTACTGTAGATGTTATAAACTCTGTACACTTAGGCTACACTAAATTGATTTGTAAATTTTTCTTTCTTCAGGCTGGGTGCAGTAGCCCATGCCTGTAATCCAAGCACTTTGGGAGGCCAAGGTAGGAGGATTGCTTGAGCCAGGAGTTCAAGACTAGCTTGGGCAACATAGTAAGACCCACCCATCTCTAAAAGCAAATAAGTGAATAAATAAAAAGCCAGACATGGTGGTATTCTCCCATAGTTTCAGCTACTTGGAAGGCTGAGGTGAGAGGATCGCTTGAGCCCAAGAGTTGGAGGCTACAGTGAGCCATGATCATGCTCCTGTACTCCAGCCTGGGCAACAGATTAAGACAGCCTCAAAAAAAAAAAAAAAAAAAAAAAAAAAAGCACACACAAAAGAAGAACTTGCTTCAATAATAACCTTAGCTTAGTATAATTTTTTTCACTCTGTAAGATTTTAACCTTTTTTCACTTTTGACTCCTTTGAAACAACACTTAGCTTAAAGCAAAACACGTTGTGTAAAATATTTTCTTGATATCTTTATTCTGTTTTTATGTTTCATTTTATTTCTTTACTTTTTGAACTTTTTTGTTAAAAGCTAAGACACAAACACACACATTAGCCTAGGCCTACGTGGGGTCAAGTTCATCAATATCGCTGTCTTCCACCTCCATATATTGTCCCACTGGAAGGTCTTCAGGGCAATAATACACACAGAGCTGTCATCTCCTATGATAACAATGCCTTCTTCTGGAATACTGCATGAAGGACCTGCCTGAAGCTGTTTTACAGTTAACTTTATATATAAATAAAAGGAGTGCACTCTAAAATAATGATTAAAAGTGTATTGTAAATACATAAACCAGTAACATAATCATTTATAATCATTATCACATATTATGTACTGTAGATAATTATATATGCAACTGGCACCAGCATCACCACAAACATAATTAGTGCATTGTGCTATGACGTTATGAGAGCTATAATGTTATGATGACTGTGATGTCACTAGGTGATAGGAATTTTTCAGCTCTATTGTAATCTTATGGTAACATCATTATATATCCAGTCCACGATTGACTAAAACATCATTATGTGGCACATTACTGTATTTGTTAAAAGTTCTATTTAAGACATCTGGAAGGCAAAGATTCTATGTTATTTCCCGTGGAAATTAACCTTTAATCCAAAAGCATTGCATGTTAACTTGTTGAAATGAATGATTCAACTTCATGCCTCTAACTCCTACAGATAAATAAATTGCCTTAATTTATTTGTTAGGCAGAAATACCTAAAACTCTGTTTGCTCTCCCTATAAACCAAAAGGCAAGTTAATAAAGTATTCGTTATATTTGAATGCTTATCTTCAAACAATGAATATGAAATTTTGCTTTATCATCTGAAATATCAGTATAAAACTAGGTTAGAATAGGAGGGTAAAAAGGGAACGAAATACAAGTAGAAGCAATTATAGAACTATAAAACCACCAAAGTATAAATAAGGAAAAGAAAAAAAGGAGGGAGAGCAAAAAAAAAATTATAATTACAATGCAAGAAAAATTGCAAAACACATAAAGAAAACCTAATCTATTAAAGACGTATACCACCAAAATGGCCCCTCATATTAATTCATCTCGGGAAAAATTATTATGACCTAACACAGATTTTAATGTAAGTGTTTAGGGTTCTAAAAGATAAATGAATGACATCCATTTTAATAAATGAGGAATTATGGAACAGCAAGTAGAAATTTTAAAATTCTATGAAAAAGAATGAAATAGACATCTGGAAATGAAAAATTTAGTCATTTACAAAGAGAAAGTCTTATCAGCTTAAGGAGTTTTGGGGCCCCTGGCACTCAGATCTCAGGAAGGAAAAGGCAGTTCAACTTGAGGAAGTACCTGCAATGACATAACAAATAGGAACCTAAAGTCATTTATTAGAGTTACTATAACTGGGGTAAAGGGGAATGGCAGTTCTTTGAAGGATAGTTGGATACAGGATTTGAGCTAATAGCTACACCTGTAGAACCAAAGGAATGTCATGTTCTCTCTATTAGAGTGGGGGCTTATAGAGGAAAGATGATAAGGTCCTGGTACAACTCCATTGTAGTTTGTTCATGGACTCATCCAGTGCTCATTTCCCCAGCACCTGGGTGTGTAATCAGAATAGATATACTTAGCACTGGCAAACAGCTTCACCTTAATTTCATGACCTGTGGAATAAGATTTATAATGGCATGAGAAGCCAAATGAAACCCCCTCCCACAGCCAATTCTCAGTCCACAGACCTCAAACCAATACTGCATCCTGGAAGAAATGGCAGATATCAATGACATCCTCAGGTCTTCAAAGATGCAGGTGTGAGTTATCCATTATATTCCTACTTAATTCACTAACCTGATCTTTTGAAATAAAAAAGATGGATCAAGGTGGGTGATGGTGGACTATAATAATCTTAAACAAATAGTAATCCCAGTCGCATTGGCAGCTATTTTTACCAGAGTAGGCCATCTCAATCTCTGGCATTTGGTATGTGTTCTTGACCTGGTGAATATATTTTCAGTCCCTATCAAGAAGGAAAACAAGAAGTATCCTCATTTATTTGGGATGGACAGTAATAAATCATGGCCTTGCCCCAGGTAGTAAATGAAATGAGCCCTATGATTGCCCCAGCTGTCTACCTGGAGGAGCTTTCCAGATGATGGCCCGGGGAAGGGAACCTAAGCAGAGCATAATGGCCTTATTGAACTGAGAAGACAGAGCTTGATTGAGGTATATTTTACATACCATCAAATTCACCCACTTCAAGTACATATATCAGTGATTTTTTAGTAAGTTTACTGAGTAATGCACCCATCACCACACATCAGTTTTAGAATATTTTCATCTTTCCATTATGATCTCCATGCCCATTTACCATTAATCCTTATTCCCATCCCCAAATGTAGGCAATGAATTTGCTGTCTTAGTAAATTAAGCCTTAATAAGCATTTTAAGAAATCAACTCCTACAATATATGTCTCTTGGGTCTGGTTTATTTCATGTATCCTAATGTTTTTGAGGCTCATTCATGATGTATCATCTATCAGTAGTTAATTTTGCTGAATAATATTCCATTCTGTGAATATATCACATCTTGTCTATCCATTTACCAGTTGGTGGACATTTAGATTGCTTAAAGTTTTGAGCTATTATGGATAATGCTTTTATGCATCATATGCAAGTCTTTCTATGGACATATGTTTTCATTTCTCTTGGATAGATGCCTAAGACAAGAATTGCTGGGTCATATTGTGGTAGTTTAAGTTTAATTTTTTAACCAAACTTTTTTCCAAAATGACAGCACTAGTCTACATTCCCACCAATATATTAGGGTTCCTGTTCTCCAAATCCTCCCCAACATTTGGAGGCAATTTGTCATTGTCTTTCTCATTTATTATAGCCATTCCAGTGGGTATGAAGTGTATCTTACTGTGTTTTTAATCTGCATTTCTCTAATGACTAATGATATATAATAAAGGCATGGACACTTAGTTAAACCAGGGATTAGCATACTACAACCTGTAAGGCAATTCCAGCTTGTAGCCTACTTCTGTACAGCCGGTAAGCTAAGAATGATTTTTATATTTTTAAGGGATTTGTAAAGGAAAATAAAGGAGAATATACAACAGAGATTGTATGTGGCATGCTGTTTTTACCATATTCCTTTGGGTGAGGTATGGTGAGGCCAGACTCCGTTCAAGAAAAGGGAACTGGAAAGGGTTTTACAGTTTTGTTATACTCACAGGTTCCTGAAGAGAAAGAACATGACACATCGGGCAACTCAGGAGGGAAGCACTGGGGTCAGTCCCAAGGCAGAGGGAGAAAGGGGAACTGTGGGGAAGTACCTTTATTGTGATTTCTGCAGGAAGGAATGAAGCAGTGTAAATGGACTTGGGATTGGCTAGTTTGAATAATTTCAGCAAGTTCTGGGGAACAGGGCCATCCCTGGCTATCTGATACCTTGCCTTGGGGTGATTAGGGTAGGTATATTAGGCCAGGAGTGTGAGAGCTCCATAACAGAGATGCTTGAAAGTGTGGCCTTAATCCCATCTGACTGGCATCCTTAGAAGAAAAGGAAACTTGAACATGCAAAAGACAACAGAAAATAAATTTCTGTTGTTCAAGCCACCCAGTCTATGGTATTTTGTTATGGCAGGCCAGGCTAACTAATAGAATAGTCTTTTCAGTAAATGGTACTGGACCAACTGAACATTTATATGTTTAAAAAAAGGAATTTGACAGACTAATATTATACACTAAAATGGATGATAGGCCTAAATATAAATTGTAAAAATATAAACTTTTTTTTGAGATGGAGTCTTGCTCTTGTTGCCCAGGCTATAGTGATCTCAGCTCACTGCAACTTCCACCTCCCAGGTTCAAGTGATTTTCCTGCCTCAGCTTCCCAAGTAGCTGGGATAACAGGCAGCTGTCACCACACCCGGCTAATTTTTGTATTTTCAGTAGAGACAGGGTTCCACCATGTTGGCCAGGCTGGTCTCAAACTCCTGACCTCAAGTGATCTGCCCACCTTGGCCTACCAAAGGGCAGGGATTACAGGCATAAGCCACCATGCCTGGTCTAAATTATAAGATTCTTAAGAAAGACAAGAAAAAATCCTTTGTGTCCTTCAGGTAGACAAGGAGTTCTTATGTACAACACTGAAAGCATAATCCATAAGAGAAAAAAAATTTAATTAAAACATTTGCTCTGAAGAACATACCATTAAGAGAATAACAATAAGTAATAGAAAGATAAGCCACAGATTCACAGAACATATATAAATTACATAGCAAACAAAGATATATCCAATAGATAAAGAACTCTTAAAGCACAATAATAAGAAAACACAATTTATTTTAGAATGGTAAAAAAATTTGCGTACACACTTTTCAAAGATTTATTTACCATTCAAGTGGTAAGAATATATGAAATATTAATATTGTTATTACCTTATGGTGAATCCATGGCTAAATTAGTTTACTTTTATTATTCTATATTTTAAGAATTTTCTAAGCAAATGTATTACTTTTATAAAAGAAAGATAATTGTGATTTACAAATAACAAAGTTCTCTGATATATTGGTTTGACCACAATCAGTATGTTACTGGCATTTAACTGCATCCACATGGTAATAATCAAAACTTTGGGGTAAGATTTCAAGGAATATCAGATCATATTTCACCTTGCTTTCTGGGTATAAAGAGGACAAGAAGTTAATAAAACTTCAGTTTTATACATTGAAGATTGGGGAAAAACAGGCCTATTTTATATAGTTGGATATAACCTTTGTGAATGCTTATTATTTCTGGTTCAACAATCAAATCTTTCAGAGAGAGTTTTCATGGTTAGTGAAACATTCCATAACTGAACCCCTTTCTTAGCTGAATTTATCATTTTCGGTTGTAGGCATCAACCTACCAACTGGTGAATATTCTATCTTTGGATATTTTGTGGATATAGAGCAATGTGAATTCATACCTTGGTCAGAGTTAGTTCCTAATGATCAGACACTAATTCAAAGAGGTAAGAATAAGTATAAGAATCATACTTGTAACTTTAGAAAATTGGGAATACTCTATTTATAAAAGTAATTATATCAGCAACTTTGAGGATTAATATAAGTTTGTGTAGAGACCAGTTTAGATCTATGTTTATAAAATACATCTTTAAAAACATAACCTTTGAATATTACTTTCTGAGAAAGTTAGAATATATTTTATTGAATCAAATGCACATTGTAAAACTGTAGCACATTGAAAGTCTTCCTAGGAGCACTATCTATTTCAATTAGCTGTAATTATTGAGACAAGAAAATGGAAAGGACTACTTGTAAAATGTGAAAAACATTTATGTGAAAACTTACACTTCATTATAAATGAAAATGCTAATTAGAAAAGAATAATCATAGTTTCACAAATATCCATATATGCTAAATTGTTTTTATTCCCAATCTTCTGCGTCTACAGATAGCAGAAAAAAGAAACTTGTTGCACTTTTAGAGCTTGGTAGACATTTGAGGCAGAGGCAGGAATCTAATAATCAAGCCTCTTTAGAGTTCTTGCAAATATTAGAAATTTAATAAATACAAATCAAATTGCTTTGAAGTCAGATTTCTCTCATAAAAGAATTTCAGAGTTGGTTGTAAGAACTTTTGACAGCAAACAACCAGAGCTATCAGAATGCTAAAGCATCCAGAGAGTTTTAACTCTACATTTATTTTCGTTGGAAATGCCAAGACTATTTTATTCAATATTTTGTTACAATAAATATTCATGGGCAGTCATATTTGTTTACAAGCTGTGAATTGTATTTCATATGCTAGTGCTGATACTGACTCAGAGCCTTAGCTTTTTACCACTATATAGAAAAGTATAACTGAATATCCTTAGCATGTGACTCCACATCTTTGTATACCACTCACATGGGAAACCAGAGCTGTTTTCTCCAAATCTAAAACATTACTTCCTCTGGTTGCCACTTACTCTAATTGCAGGCAAAGAGCTTAGAAGTAGCTAAAACATTCCCTGGCTTTCAAACCCAAAGGTGTAACAAGAATTTAAATGTCACCATGTAATTTTTTTAATGGTAAAGCACAATATGATAAATTGTTTGGACATCCTAGATGTGCTTCAAAAGTCTCCTTTTCTGGTTGAGTAAGATTTTTTTTTCTTATACTACTTTACTTATAAAGAGTAATCCTAATCTATTATTATCAGAAGATGTGTTTTGAAGGTCACCCAACATTCATTAATTTCTTTATTCATTCCAGACATATTAATCAATCTATTTTCTAATATGCTTACCCTGTTTGTCGTGTGGGATTATAGAGAAACATATAAGTGGTTCTTTCCTTAATAGCAAGGTAGGAAAATATAAAGGAAAATGATGAAAAAGTTAAATATTAATGTTACCTCTTGCATCAATACCCTGTGTGGCATTCACTGCTGCTTGTCACTCCCATCTCTATTCTTTCCTGTTTCTCTATCATTGGAAGATTCATCTACACACTTCATCATTCAGCTAAACCTCCCTTGTAGAGAGGTGTGGTTATGTGACCAGATTGTATACAGCGGGATGTGACTAGAGGTGAATCATGCAAATTCCAGATTGTACAATTAAAAAGAAAGGAATGTACACATATTCTCCAATTATTTCTCCCCCTTCTTGCTCCTGAGATGTGGGGGTGAGACCTAAAGCAACCACCAAGAACCTAGATATGGAAAGTGCAGGCTAAGGATGGCAGGAAAAAAGATAAAAGAATCCTGGATTCCTAACACTGTGGAGCTGACATGTAGACCATGGGATGTTACATAAGAGAGGAATCAAATTCCACCTTTAAAAGCTATGGTTATATTTGGATCTTTGTTAAAGCAGACAGAACTTGTATCACAATTAATACACATTTCAGCTCTGGGGACAGGGCATACCTAAACAAAAAGCAGCAGAAACCTCGGTAGAGGTAAATGCCCCTGTCTGATAGCTTTGAAGAGAGCAGTGGATCTCCCAGCACAGAGGTTGAGATCTGAGAACGGACAGACTGCCTGCTCAAGTGGGTTCCTGACCCCTGAGTAGCCTAACTGGGAGACATCCCCCACTAGGTGCAGACTGACACCTCACACCTCACACGGTGGGGTACACCCCTGAGAGGAAGCTTCCAGAGCAAGTATCAGACAGCAGCACTCATTGTTCAGCAATATTCTATCTTCTGCAACCCCTGCTGCTGATACCCTGGCAAACAGGGTCTGGAGTGGACCTCAAGCAATCTCTAACAGACCTACAGCTGAGGGTTCTGACTGTTAGAAGGAAAACTAACAAATAGAAAGGACACCCACACCAAAACCCCATCAGTACGTCACCATAATCAAAAACCAAAGGCAGATAAAACCGAAAAGATGGGGGAAAAGCAGTGCAGAAAAGCTGGAAATTCAAAAAATCAGAGCGCATCTCCCCCTCCAAAGGAATGCAGCTCATCACCAGCAACGGAACAAAGCTGGACGGAGAATGACTTTGATGAGTTGAGAGAAGGCTTCAGTCGATCAAACTTCTCAGAGGTAAAGGAAGAACTACATAACCAGCGCAAAGAAACTAAAACCCTTGAAAAAAGAATGGATGAATGGATAACTAAAATAATCAATGCAGAGAAGACCTCAAAAGAACTGATAGAGATGAAAACCATAACATGAGAAATACATGACAAATGCACAAGATTCAGTAACCAACTCAATCAACTGGAAGAAAGAGTGTCAATGATTGAACATCAAATGAATGAAATGAAGCAAGAAGAGAAGTGTGGAGAAAAAGAGCAAAAAGAAATGAACAAAGCCTCTAAGAAGTATGGGATTATGTGAAAAAAACAAATCTAGGTGTGATTGGTGTGCCTGAAAGTGAGGGGGAAAATGGAACCAAGTTGGAAAACACTCTTCAGGATATCATCCAGGAGAACTTCCCCAACCTAGTAACGCAGGCCAACATCCAAATTCAGGAAATACACAGAACGCCACAAAGATACTCCTCAAGAAGAGCAACTCCAAGACACATAATTGTCAGATTCACCAAAGTTAAAATGAAGGAAAAAATGTTAAGAGCAGCCAGAGAGAAAGGTCAGGTTACCCACAAAGGGAAGCCCATCAGACTAACAGCAGATCTCTCGGCAGAAACTCTCCAAGCCAGAAGAGAGTGGGGGCCAATATTCAAC
>NW_016803006.1:18562-26833 GCF_001698545.2 Rhinopithecus bieti | reverse complement strand
GATTCCTCAAGGATCTAGAACTAGAAATACCATTTGACCCAGCCATCCCATTACTGGGGATATACCCAAAGGATTATAAGTCATGCTGCTATAAAGACACATGCACACGTATGTTTATTGCGGCACTATTCACAATAGCAAAGACTTGGAATCAACCCAAATGTCCATCAGTGACAGACTGGATTAAGAAAATGTGACACATATACACCATGAAATACTATGCAGCCATAAAAAAGGATGAGTTCGTGTTCTTTGTAGGGACATGGATGCAGCTAGAAACCATTATTCTCAGGAAACTATCGCAAGAACAGAAAACGAAATACCGCATGTTCTCACTCATAGGTGTGAATTGAACAATGAGATCACTTGGACACAGGAAGGGGAACATCACACACCAGGTCCTACTGTGGGGATGGGGTAGGGGGGAGGGATAGCATTAGGAGATATACCTAATGTAAATGACGAGTTAATGGGTGCAGCACACCAACATGGCACATGTATACATATGTAACAAACCTGCACGTTGTGCACATGTACCCTAGAACTTAAAGTATAATATATATATACACACACATTTCAGTAGCTAGAAATGACACAATCACATAAAAAATCCTGAAATACCTGACATTGACTTAAAAGTCAGATGCTGGGCAATGAAGACACAGTGTTGCAGATGAATACAGGTGATCCTTTATACGCCATAGCCAAAAAACTGGCAACATTGTTAGCTGTAATATCTGGGAGACAGACCATGTGCTGTAACTCTAGGGAAAATGGCTGGAAGATCAAAACGTTGGTGTGAATTGGCTACTTTTTGTCACTTTTACTGAATTTCAATAAGAGAGGGATGAATTCAGATAAAAGCTAACTAGTTTTTAAGCAAAAATGAAAGATAATAGAGCTCAGGCAAGGGAGATTCTCTCTACCTGAAGCCTACAATCTAAAACTGAGAGTCCGGTATATTGGGCTCTCATAGTTTCAAAAATGTTAACTGTTTCTATCCCCAAACATCAAAAGGAAGACTGTGGACCTAAGTTTTTCTCCAGAGCCTCACATCGGATGCTGTCTACTAGGTAGCCAACTCAAAAACAAAGGGCAAATTGAGGTATTGCCTACCCACCTAAACCTATCATTTCAAATGGCCTTGTGGTAACCACTACTGAGTATAGAAAACAAGGAATAAAGTGGTCAGAACTATGTTTAGACAAGATCTTTTGGTGTAGTTGTTTGCACCGGGAACTAACTGAAAGGGGAAAAAATTCAGGCTCTCTCTTCTGGAATCTGTACTCTAAGAGTTTATAAGATGTTGATATATAAATACCAGTATTGAGTACTGACGTGACAGATCATGACACAGAATTCTCTTTCTTGCTATCATGGGGTGGTAGTTATTGGAAGGAAACATTTGCTTGCAGATTAAGATTTGTGTGTTTTATTTTGATTTCTACTAATGTTTGAGGAGTTTAAATGTGAATTTTGTAGTAATGTTCAATCCACAACTAGGAGTGCTAAAAGTTGTCCTTTATAGAAATTATTGAGGCTACAATATCCATTTAAAGAATTACATGTGATTTTGGTTGAAACAATCAAGTCATTGTGTCATTAGGTTTGCTATTCAAGGACTAAGGATGACAGAAATCAAAGCTTCCTTCCCTCTACTCCTTTCTCACCTACACGTACACATATAATTTAATCTGGGTTAATGAAGAGCTACACTCTCTACGTGAAGGTAAACTGGATTAAACCAGCCCTTACATATCCAGGTACCCATAATCTGAGGCCAGATACGTTATCCTACATCATCTAAGGAACCTCCAGTCTTGAATTGGGATTAAGGGAATCCCTGAGTAGTCTCCCAGCATCCGGTTAGAAGCCAATGAACATACTTTCTATAGAGTGGAACTATTATACTACACTTTATATTATTCTAACAAATAATATTTTCAAATGTAATGCCCCTTTAAAGATAATTAGCAGAAACAAGATTGCAGCCACAAATTAATGAGACTTGGATGACTTGAATAAAGGTATATAGTCTCAGACAGCCACGCTTACCATTTTTAAAGAATTAAAAGGAAAGATAGAAAATACCAGAAATGCATGAGAAACTATTAAAAACTGACACAATTTGAAAAGAACCAAGGAGACCTTCTAGAAATGAAAAATACAACAGAAGTTAAAAGTTCGATAACAACAGCAGAGTCTACTTAAGGGGAAATACTTGAAGCATTACCATTAAAATCCACTTTTTAACTCAATGCTGTTTTGTATATATGAGCCAATGCAATTAAAAAGAGGAATTAGAGATAGAAATTTGGAAAATAAGTGGTTAAATTTTAATTATTTGCAGAAGTTATAATAAAATATCTGGAAAACCAAAGGATCAACTTAAAACTACTATAAGCAATAAGAGAATTTAGTTTTAGTCTAATTACAAAACAATATATAAAAATAATGATTCCACATATATACAAACAACAACTAGTTACAATGTAAACAATTAAAGAAAAGATCTTACTTAAAGTGTCAAAAACAGAGAGAATTAGTGCGCATGTGTTGGTCATCCAGAAGTTACTGCAGTGGCTGCTGGAGTAAGGTGGAAAGCCGGAAGTGAACATTACAAGATTGGCATTGCTTCTGTGGGATGGATTTGGGGTCAACTGCAGCAGGATTGGGTAAGAAAATAAACAAATAAAATAAGAAAATTTTAGAAGCATAAAAAAATAAAATAAAATGGCAAAAGCAAAATTTTTTAAAAGATGAAATACAGAAAACTAAGTTTAATGAGAAATATGCAAAATCAATATGAAGTAAACTTGGAAACATTCCTGAGACGTAGAAATAAAAAAGCATGCCATGTTCTTGGACAAAAGCTATCATCCTAAACGGGTTAATTCTTCCTAAATTAATCCATGAAGTAAAGATAATTCCAATAAACATACCACACTATAGGTGTGGTGAGGACTAAAGAAGCTGATTCCAAATTCCATACAGAAATGTTAAGTAAGAGAGTAACAGTAGCCAGGAAATAATGAGGACAGACTAGCTCAGTCAAATATAATAGAGCACTTACATAAAACACCAAGCAAATTACAAGAGCTAATTTCCTTAATATATAAAGGGCCTTTACAAATCAAAGTAAAGGAGCCCATTTGCTATATAAAAAAAAAAAAAAAAAATAGGTAAAGACAGAATCTCTGCGACACAACCAACGCATTTTAAGAGGAAAGTTGATAGCACTAACTGTCCACATCAAAAAGTCAGAAAGAGTATGAGTGAGGGATAATTTCTGAGATCAGCAGTGATCCTCAGGCACTTGTAAAATTTTGGCTTGTGTATGTTTAAACTGTTTTGTAATGTGCAGACTTTTCCAGAAATTATTATGTTTTGAGGACCTGAAAGATTAGGTGAATACATCCAGTCCACCATAGACTGTGTCACTGATTTGACCTCTCCAGGGTTAGGGCATCCACCACTGGAAAACTGTCATAATGTGGAAATCCATGAATTTCTGTCGAGCTGCTAAAATTGCCTCTAGTGTCCGCTGTGGTGATGAAAGTGGTGATGAAAGTGACTTGCAGAATGACTTTAACTTAGTGGAAATGACTGTTTCTTCAATATATATGATATTTTGGAACTCCTGGACATAATCAATGGAGTTTTCTCAGAATAAGAAGACTTTTAAGAGTAATGAACTAATGAATTTTTATGATTGACTACATTGTGACATGATTACATTTTCCTGAAACAAATCTTAATATATTTTATTTCTGCATAGCCATGTACTTTTCTTTTCTTCCTTTCTTTCTTTCTTTTCTTTTTTTTTTTTTTTTTTTTTTTTTTTTTTTTTTTTTTTTTTTTTGAGACAGAGTCTCACTCTGTCGCCCAGTCTGGAGTCCAGTGGCACAATCTCGGCTCACTGCAAGCTCCGCCTCCTGGGTTCAGGCCATTCACCTGCCTCAGCCTCCCGAGTAGCTGGGACTACAGGCGCCCGCCACCTCGCCTGTCTAATTTATTTTATTTTTAATAGAGACGGGGTTTCACCTGACCCCCGGGGTTTCTCCTGACCTCGTGATCCGCCAGCCTTGGCCTCTCAAAGTGTTGGGATTACAGGCGTGAGCCACCGCATCCAGCCAGCCATGTACTTTTCATATGTACAATTAATGAAAATAAAATAATTCTAACGATTTTTTAAAAAAGATTAGGTGAATAGTGCTTTCTAGGTCATTTGAAACTTTTTTAAAATTTTAACTTAGGAACTTCATTACTAACTAATCTTCAAAGATCTGGCGAAAACTTCTTGAAGATAACAGAATGTGGAGAATGCATTAATTATACTGCTACCAGAGACACAACATGCCTTTCTTTTCTCATGAGCCTTCTTTTAAAGAATTCCTGCCCTGTTCTTCTCACAGGTATTACAAATATTTAATAGAAGGAGAATTCCAGAGTTAGAAAAAGGTTTACAGATATTTGGTCTAACTATCTTATTTTGTAAGTGGGAAAAATATATACCCTGAAAAGTTCTGGTTACTATATTAATTTATATTCTTACCAGCAGTTTATGAACACCCATTTTTCCACATATTTGCCAAAATAGGACATTATAAATCTTTTTTATCTTTTCATTACCTGCAGGAGAAATTCCAGAAGTAGAGCTATTGTATTAATAATATATGTTTGGCCTCTGTAGCCTGTGGGCTGAGGTTCTTATTGGTAACATTGATTGGTATACTTACATGTACACACTCAATGGGATTCCCCAATCCAATATTAAGATTTTTCTATCTTTTACCATTATCAAAAGAGTAATTCAATACAGCTCCTACTCTCTTTTAATGCGTATGCCAACCCATCAATTACCTTTTCCAATTCTCTAATTCTCTAACTTGTGTTGCATAGCACCAGAGGCAATAGTATCATTTTCCCAGTTCCGTATTCAAAGAATTCAGGCAATGTAACTCTCAGATAACATATACCTTGCCTCTAATTTTGTCTAAGAAAACACTTATCTTTACTTTAATACTTAATGAATTGTAAAATCATTACAGAGTCCCTACTCTGATTCAACAAAAAGTTTATCATCAAATTTCTTCCTCAAATTGTGTTGGCAGAAATTTTTAAGGAATTATGTTTCATGTTGTAGTTCTGTACAAAAGGATTAGCATGAACATTAGATAAAAATAATAATTAACTCAGTCTATTCTTTTGTAAGAAATGTAAATAATTCAAACAATTTGAGAAGGTTTTATATTAGCTTCCTCATTTAATGACTCAACCACATTTTTTAAAAGGCAAGAACAAAACACAAGTTTTATGTAATTTTCAATTGAGGGAGAATGTTATTGGCTCATTTTAATGTGTTAACATGTATCATTTTCTTGCATATACATCTAACCTTATGTATTTTTTCCCTTAGGAGAATCTGGTGCTGGAAAAACTGCTGCCATTAATCAAATGCTTGAAAAGTTAGAGGGTCCAGGAGCATTTGACATAAAACATGGTTCAATTTTAGGAGATACCCTATTGTATAGTGAAATTAAAAAATCAAGGTTGTGTATATTAACTCCTAAATTTGATTTGTCTGATTTTAAAAAGTGTGCTTTAATATATAAATGTGCCTATTTTTTAAAAAAAGCAAATCTGTTATGTAACAATGTGGAATCATTCAAAAGAGGAGATAAGAAGAAAATCCTTTTTTTCCTGATTTATCTTTTATTTTTTCAGTTTAAACTTTTATTTTTATTGAAAAATGATAATTGTATGTATTTATGGGGTACAATGTGATGTTTTCATGTATATACATATTGAGAAATGATTATATCATGTAATTAGCATACCATTACCTCACATACTTACGATTTTTTAGTGAGAACAATTAAAATCTATTTTTTTAGGAATTTTGAAATATCCAACACATTATTAACTATGGCCACCATGCTGTGCAATAAATGTCAAATTCTTGTTCTGCCTGTCTAACTGAAATTTTGTACCCTTTGACCAACATCCCATTCCTTCCCACCTCACCTGTAGCCCCTGGCAACCACTAGTCTACTTTCTGCTTCTATGAGTTAGACTTGTTTAGAATCCACATATAAGTGAGATTATATAGGATTTGTCTTTCTGTGCTTGGCTTATTTCACTAGCATAATGTCCTTCAGGTTCATCCATGTTGTTACAAATGACAGAATTTCCTTCTTTTTAGACACTGAATAGTATTTCATTGTATATATAATGGAATATGTATATATATGCACCATATTTTTAAAACTCCATTTAAATGACAGGATTTCCTTCTTTGAAAAGACTGAATAGTATTCCATTCTATATATATACATATATATATACACACATATATATACACACACACATACACACCACATTTTAAAAATCCATTCAGGCTGGGCACAGTGTTTCACGCCTGTAATCTCAGCACTTTAGAAGGCAGAGGCAGGTGGATCACCTGAGGTCAGGAGTTTGAGACCAGCCTGGCCAACATCTCCACTAAAAATACAAAAGATTAACTGGGCATGGTGGCGGGCACCTGTAATCCCAGCTACTAGGGAGGCTGAGGCAGAAGAATCGCTTGAACCCAGGAGGTGGAGGTTGCAGTGAGACAAGACTGCACCATTGCACTCCAGCCTGGGCAACAGAGAAAGACTCCACCTCAAAAAAAAAAAAAATCCAGTCACTGAACACAGGGTGAGCCCATATCTTGTCTGTTGTGAATAATCCTACAATGAACACAGGACTGCAGAATAGCCAAAGCAATTGATTGTAAATGTATGGGTTTATTTCTGGGCCCTCTATCCTGTTTCACTGGTCAATGTGTTGGTTATTATGCCAATGCCATGTTGTTTTGATTACTATAGCTTTGTAGTATATTTTGAAATCAGGTAGTGTGATGCCACAGGCTTTTTTTATTTTTTATTTTTTTCCCTCAAATTCCTTTAGCTATTCAGGATATTTCGTGGTTCCGTTGGAAAAATGAAAAATATGTTGGAATTTTGGTAGAGATTGCATTGAATCTGTAGCTCACTTTGGGTAGAATGGATATTTTAACAATATTAATTCTTTCAATCCATGAACATAGGATATCTTTCCACTTATTTGTGTTTTGTTAAATTTATTTCCTCAATGTTTTATAGTTTTCAATATACAGAATTTTCACCTTTTGGTTATATTTACTCTTCAGTACTCTTTTAATGGTCTTTTTTAGCAGTATTGTAAATGGAATTGTTTTCTTTCTTTTTCAGGTAGTTCATTGTTGGCTTATAGAAATGTGACTAATTTTTGTACATTGAGTTTGTAACTTACAACTTTATTGCATTCATTGATCAGTTCTAACAGTCTTTTGGTGGCATCTTTAGGGTCTCTATTAATAAGATCATGTCATCAGCAAACAGACAATTTCACTTCTTCTTTTCCTATTCTGATGCCTTTTATTTCTTTCCTTGCCTAATTGCTTTGGCTAGGACTTCCAGTTCTATGTTGAAAAGAAGTAGTGAGAGTGGGTATCCTTGTCTGGTTCCTGATCATAGAGGAATAGTTTTCAGCTTTGGACCACTGAGTATGATGTTAACTGTGATGCATCATATTTGGCCTTTTATTGCATTGAAGTACATTCCTTCTATACCTCCCTAAGCTGTTGAGAATTTTTTATGAAAAAGTATTCAATTTTGTCAAATGCTTCAACTGTATTTATTAAGATGACCTTATAGTTTTTGTCTTTCATTTTGTTAATATGGAATATCACATCTATTGATTTGTGTATGTTGAATCAAACATGAAATTATCTTAGGGATAAATCCCCACTTGATTATGATGAATAATCCCTTTTTTAAATTATACTTTAAGTCCTAGGGTACATGCGCACAATGTGCAGGTTTGTTACATATGTATACTTGTGCCATGTTGGTGTGCTGCACCCATCAACTCATCAGCACCCATCAACTCGTCATTTACATCTGGTATAACTCCCAATGCCATCCCTCCCCATAATAGGCCCCAGTGTGTGATGTTACCCTTCCAGAGTCCAAGTAATCTCATTGTTCAATTCCCACCTATGAGTGAGAACATGTGGTATTTGGTTTTCTGTTCTTGTGATAGTTTGCTGAAAATGATGGTTTCCAGCTGCATCCATGTCCCTACAAAGGACGCGAACTCATCCTTTTTTATGGCTGCATAGTATTCCATGGTGTATATGTGCCACATTTTCTTAATCCAGTCTGTCACTGATGGACATTTGGGTTGATTCCAAGTCTTTGCTAT
>NW_016803006.1:4283-12241 GCF_001698545.2 Rhinopithecus bieti | reverse complement strand
TAGGCTACTCAGGGGTCAGGGACCCACTTGAGCAGGCAGTCTGTCCGTTCTCAGATTTCAACCTCTGTGCTGGGAGATTCACTGCTCTCTTCAAAGCTGTCAGACAGCTGTCAGACTCCACCCAGCGGTGGAGTCTACAGAGTCAGGCAGGCCTCCTTGAGCTGTGGTGGGCTCCACCCAGTTTGAGCTTCTGGGAGGTTTTGTTTACCTACTTAAGCCTCAGCAATGGCGGGTGCCCCTCCCCCAGCCTCATTGCCGCCTTGCAGTTAGATCTCAGACTGCTGTACCAGCAATGAGGGAGGCTCTGTGGGTGTGGGACCCTCCAGGCTAAGTGTGGGCTATAATCTCGTTTGTGCCGTTTGCTAAGACCCTTGGTAAAGTTCAGTAGTAGGGTGGGAGTTCCCTGATTTTCCAGGTGTTGTGTATCTCAGTTTCCCTTGGCTAGGAAAAGGGATTCCCTTCCCCCTTGCACTTCCCAGGTGAAGCAATGCCTCGCCCTGCTTCAGCTCTCGCTGGTCTGGCTGCACCAGCTGACCAGCACTGATTGTCTGGCACTCCCCAGTGAGATGAACCCAGTACCTCAGTTGAAAATGCAGAAATCACCCGTCTTGTGTGTCGCTTGCTCTGGGAGCTGGAGGCTGGAGCTGTTCCTATTCAGCCATCTTGCTCCCAACATGAATAATCCTTCTAATGTACCATTGAATTTGGTTTTATTAGTCTTTTGAGGATTTTTGCATCTATGTTCATCATGGATATTGGTCTGTAATTTTCTGTTCTTGTAATGTTCTTTTCTGGCTTTGGTATTAGGATAATGCTGGCCTTGTGAAATGAGTTTGGCAGTATTCCCTCCATTTCAATGTTTTGGAAGAGTTTGAGAAGGAGTGGTATTAGTTCCCTTTTAAATGATTGGTAGAATTCAGCATAAACCTTCCAATTCTGGGCTTTTCTTTAATGGGACACTTTATTACTGATTCAATCTCTTTACTATGATCAGCCATTCCTATTTTCTATTTAGAAGAAAATATTTACTTTTCAAAAGTATTAACAACTAGATTCATTTCTTTAAATGAGAAATTCTGCCCATGGCCATACCACCCTGAAAGTGCCCAATCTTGTCTAAATGAGAAATTCTTACATTTATTTTTAAAATAACCAAATTTTAAGTCTTTTCTTGATATAAAGGGCAGCTATAAACTCTTTTCCGTCTTGAAAATGCACCTAAAACATACAAATAAAGCTTTGCATAATATTGGTTTTGTTGCCTTAGAAATATATGTCCTTATCAAATGTAAAAATACTCTATTCTTCTTTTGGGAAGTGGCTGTTGATGTCATTTGCCCACCTTTTAATGTTTTGGTTTTGGTTTTTTCTTGCTAATTTATTTGAGTTCCTTGTAGATTATGGATATTAGTCCTTTGTCAGATGCAGTTTGCAAATGTTTTCTCCCGTTCTGTTTTCACAGGTTGTCTGTGTACTCTGTTTATTATTTCTTTTGTGGTGCAGAAGCTTCTTAGTTTAATTAGATTCCATTTATTTATTTTAGTTTTTGTTGCATTTGCCTTTGGTGTCTTAGTCATAAATTCTTTGCCTAGACCAATATCCAGAAGAGTTTTTGCTAGGTTTTTTTCTAGAATTCTTATGGTTTCAGGTCTTACATTCAAGTCTTTAATCCATCTTGAGATAATTTTTGCACACAGTAAGAGACAGGAATCCAGTTTCATTCTTCTATATGTGGCTATTCAATTTTCCCAGCACCATTTTTTAATAGAGTGTATTTCCCCAGTGTATGTTTTTGTCTGATTTGTCAAAAATCAGTTGGTTGTAAGTATTTGGCTTTATTTCTGGGTTCTCTGTTTTGTTCCATCCATCTGTGTGTCTACTTTTATACCAGTACATCCTGTTTTGATTACTATAGCCTTGTAGTATAATCTGAAGTTGGGTAATGTGATGCCTCTAAGTTTGTTCTTTTTGCTTAGGATTGCTTTTGCTATTCAGTGTGTCTTTGATTCCATATAAATTTTAGTTTTTTTTAATCCTGTGAAAATGACATTGATCTTTTGTAAGAATTGCATTAAATCTGTAGATTGCTTTGGGCAGTATGATCATCAAATGTTAAAATGCTCTTGACAAATAACTTTGTCTCTGTCATTCTATTTGTTTCTTCCTGAAGAAAAAAAAGAACAAAAATAAATCTACCTTATGCAAATAAAACTAAAAAATTTTTGAGTTCCTAAGTCTGTTAAAATATTAGAGAAGCCTAGTATTGTTTGAATTATGTAAGAAGATGGAATTGTGGAGATGCACATATCAGACTTTTCCTCTAATCATTAGATGCATATATCCTACTATGCAAGATACATGTATATATAAACATGTCAACGTTAACATAACCAAAACATAACTATTGATTTCTCTTCCAAACCTATCCTTCCTCTAGTGCTTCTTATCTCAATAAATGGGACCCAGTTATTCAAGCCTGAGACCTGGGAATCATCTTTTAATTTCCCCCTTTCCTCTCACCAACCTATCTCTTATAGCCCATCTGATTATCCCTAGGTTCCCATTTTTGCCCTGCACTACATCTAATATTCTACTAGTAATGTCTGTTCTATCTTCACATACATCTTGACTTCCTCTATTTTTTTTCCAATGCCTCTTTTAGTCCAAGCCACCATCATCTATGTCTTACACTAATGATTTTGGAATAGAATCCTACTACGCTTAAATAAGGCCTTAAACATCTGAGAAATAATTTTGAAATATTTAATACCATAACAATCATTATTTAAGTATCATAAATAATGGAGACTGGAAAAAAGTAAGTTTTACTGTATACTCAATATTTAAGCTGAAGTGAGTTTTAACAATAGAGAAAGACAACTATTTTCTATCAAACATAAGAAAAACAAACACATAGAAACAAGACCAAAATAAGATGAATGGGTCTTTGCTGAGTGATCCATAAGTCAAAACACATTTATAAAGGGACACGTGAGGTAATGGCTTACTATTCAGAGAACATATCCAACCATCTGGCATCCTAGGAATTTGCCCAGTTTGTTGTATAAAGTTAGCTTATTTTTTGTCCTGTTTGGTATAAGTTCTAATGGTGACACTAATTTCATCTGTAAAAGTGGAAACAGAAAAAAAATTTCTTAGGAGAGAAGTAAAATTCACAATATGCTGTTACTTTTTTGTTGTTGTTTAATACACCTATTATGGTAAACAAACTAATTTTGAATCCTTAAAATATTTCATTCCAGTAGCCTGAAACGGAATATCAGCATCTTGATTCCTGAAACTCATAAGACAGCAACTGGAAGTTCAGGTATGTGTTGTAGTACAGTTTCAAAGCTATGCTATGTTTCAAAACTTCACAACCATGTGTATATTATTTCTTACATTCGTGAATCTTGGAATAATAGTTTCAATTGGTAGTTTAAAATAAAAAGTCTCAAAAAATATCCCACACCCTCTCAAACTGTTCTACTCAAAAGTTAGAATGGTTCTGGTAGAGGAGTATTACATCTGCTGATATAATAGATATATTACCTGATACCTGGTGGATATATCAGTGGAACAGTAGACTAAGTCTAGAAGTAACTAAAGGCAATATCTGTCTGTTCTACTCTTTGATGCTTTTACATACACTGCAATAGAAAAGGTATGATTCTGTAGGACTTCTCAAATCAGGCCATGCAATAGATGCATGTGGAGTTTCAGGAGTCTCATCCTTGAAAATTCTGACTCAGTAGTTTTGGGAACAGCAACTCCACTTCTCAAGTGGAAAAGATGGGATGGCCTAGAGATAACTGTAGAAAGGAGAAGGATGCCAGACCACCAAATCTTGCCAGAAGAGGTTTTGGTTTTGTTTTCACTTTTAAGTTGCTATATCTATAGCCTACCCTCTGGATAATCCTCACTCAGGGAATATACCTTAATTTTAATGCCATTAGTGCAGACAACTGCATGCTGCTTTTAGATCTTAAAAAGTTCTATGTGTCTATCATGCATAAACGTATGGAGGACTCTTTGAGCTTTTGTACTGTTGCGTTTGGTTGCAAAGAGATACTATTTACCATAAAACAGCAAAGAAATATTCCAAAGTTCTATTGGAGTAATTTCTTGAAAATGACAACAAAATAGTAAAATTATGTAATTTTCAAATTTCATGACACATTAAAATAAAGCAAAAATATTCTTAAAGTGTCCTGAATTTGTTTTCTTTCCATATTTGGCATCACAGATAATCCCACTAAAAAGCCAGAAGTTAAAACTGATAAAAGTTACTTAAAATCACAGTCATAAAGGAGTTGTAGTCTCTACAATAAATTTTAGCACCAATATGACAGCTGCCAAAACCAAGGAGATGATTCTTAAGAAGTTAATAAGAAGAACTAAAGATACTCTTGGAGCACCAAAAAACAACAGGGTAAAATACGTCTCACACCTGTTCAATAATCTGCTTAGGCTATTCAAGTGATAGTTTATTTTAATTAATACTAATCAGAAGGAAAATATTTGTATAACACACAGTTTTGAACATCCTAGAAGATGCAATGTATAACAGAAACTTTGATTTTCAAATCAATATTATTTGATTTCCAGTATGTTGAATTACACTGATTTAGAATTATTAAGGCCAAAAGAAGCTACTGAAATCTTGCTAAAGATAAGTACACTGGAAAATGTGTTAGATGCCAACTGCTTTGTTACTATATATTCTACCACACTTTCTTCCTGTGACCATGGGTTGGGACTCTAAGAGTTTCAATTCAATTTCAGGAGCTTAAGGATTTGCTTCAGATTTCCTTGATTTTAAATGAAGATACAGATAAACTTGGTCTTTGCCTACATGGATAAACTTTAGGGATTTTGAAAAGGTGAATAACTGAGCAACCTAATCTCACCAATAGAAAATGCAAGCAAGAGAAATTTCAGTCAGTTTGTGATACAAAAGGGGAAAAACTGAGTGCCTTACTAAAAAAATACATTTTATATATAAAAAATTATATTTTACAGTTACAAATTAGGTAATTAGGTAATTCCAATCATATGTCTATTTGTGGGTTTTTTACCTTGCTTGTTTTGCAAAAATAAATACAGTCTAAAGGAACTAGTGCACACAGAGATTACAATCAGTACACCTCAGTGCACAATATTTTCAAAGGTGGACATTAACACAGGTTTAAAATTTGGAAATGTATCTGAATTTTCTGCTTATTGTTCATGACAACAGCACTTGCAGCAGAATTTTTTTAAGTCTGGTTCCAGATGATAGCCTTATCCCTCCTAAACCAGGGTGTATATGGAATAAATAGCTAAATACTATAATAGTGCCTGGCCAATAGTAGGCACTCAGTAAGTAAATCTTCAATGAATAATAGTCATGTTCCTGTGTAATAGCCATAACTATGTTGCTTTATCCAGCATCAAATATATTTATAACTATTGTCAGACACAATTTTTATAGATCTATAGAAGGTGAATAAAGTGTCTGCTATTTTGAAAACTTGTTGTTTTTAAAAATCATATCTTCCAAATAGAATTCGGTCTGCTGTTTTTAAATAGAAAATTAGACATGTTATTACACCTGATTTTGTGCTTACTCTATAGCATAATATTCCTAATTTGTGCTTACCCCTAACCATAATATTCCAAATTCGTAATTTAAAGAAAGGTATACTAATGTATATTTTAAAACTTTTTGTCTTTCTTAAGATTATAGTATTTATTGATGATATGAATATGCCAGTATCGGATACGTATGGAGCACAACCACCCCTGGAATTGATAAGACAATTGCTGGATTTGGGAGGGGTTTATGATACTCAAAAAAATACATGGAAGGTATAGTATATACCAAGATTTTGTTCACATTAAATATTGTTTCTTACACTAAATTAAATGTTTATAACAATGTTGAGTGAATTACTTGAGAAAGTTAGAAATTCTGGCCATATGGACATGTTAAGCAAAGTTGAGACCCTAAACTAACTATATTAATCATATATTTGCAATGTAGGTCCATGGGTTTATAGAAATCTTGACTATTAATAGGTTTAAATCTTAGTAAAAATTGCATGTATGTCCTTGAGATTTGGTTTCTGAGTCAAATAATGCTCATTATTGTTAACTGTGTCAGTAGTTAATCAAATTTTTCAAGGCATCAAATTTTAGTTAGTTGTGAGAAAAGCCAGTAGAAATGTGGCCCACCAGATACATCCATAATGTCTGTATAAGACTAGTCTACATCTTTATCTTAAGACCACAGATACAGCATTTTCAGAAATATCATAGTCAAAAAAAAAATTCCCAAGGAGATATTTCTGTGCAATTATTTTTGTTACATTTAACCTAAATCAGAATGGCTTTTTTTTTTTTCTTTTCCAAGACAAAGTCTTCCTCTGTCACCAGGTTCGAGTGCAGTGGCGCTATCTCCGCTCACTGCAAACTCCACCTCCCAGGTTCATGCCATTCTCCTGCCTCAGCCTCCCGAGTAGCTGGGACTACAGGCACCTGCCACCACACTCAGCTAATTTTTTGTATTTTTAGTAGATAGGGGGTTTCACTGTGTTAACCAGCATGGTCTTGATCTCCTGACCTCGTGATCCACCTGCCTTGGCCTCCCAAAATGCTGGGATTACAGGCGTGAGCCACCGCACCTGGCCAGAGTGGCTTACTTTTTAAAAAATATATAGAAATTCAAATGCACTTTTCTCTCTGTTTGGGTCTTTATCTGGAAATCATAAGCCCTATATTTCAGACCTCTTTAACTTTACTTAAACTTTCTAGGCCTCAGATTCCTCATCTATAAAATACAGCAGTTGCATTACAAATGGTTTCATGTCTCAGACAAACTTGGGCCCAGGATCCTGAATAAGGCAAACTGGCATGTGAGGGCTATCAGGTCAGATGTCAGTCAGACTGAAACAACCCACAAGCCAAGGCAGAGGGGAAGAATACAGGTGCAGCCCACCAGGGAGAATCCAGGAGACTAGAAAAAAGAGAAGGCAAGAAATAGGGTCTGGAATGCCCAGCCAGAACAAGTTCCCTGAACTGACCAGAAAATAGTCACAGCAGGCCTTTTATTGGATTGCTGTGGCCTTGAGCCTGGGTATAAGCAGGAAAAAAGCCTGGCCATTCTAGAGGCACACTCAATTGGCTCTTCTGATTTCTCACTTATCACCAGAAGCCTCTTTGCTAAACTCAATAACATATTGCTATTTTTGTGTTTTGTTTTGTTTTGTTTTAAATCAATAAACGAAATCCATGATATAAAAAGAAACAAAGACATAAACCACATGATTATCTCAATAGATGCAGAAAAGGCCTTTGATAAAATTCAACAGCCCTTCATGCCAAAAACTCTCAATAAATTAGGTATTGATAGGACGTATCTCAAAATAGTAAGAGTTATTTATGACAGACCCACAGCCAATATCATACTAAATGGGCAAAAACTGGAAGCATTCCCCTTGAAAACAGGCACAAGACAGGGATGCCCTCTCTCACCACTCCTATTCAACATAGTGTTGGAAGTTCTGGCCAGGGCAATCAGGCAAGAGAAAGAAATAAAGAGTATTCAGTTAGGAAAAGAGCAACTCAAATTGTCCCTGTTTGCAGATGACATGATTGTATATTTAGAAAACCCCATCGTCTCAGCCCAAAATCTCCTTAAGCTGATAAGAAACTTCAACAAAGTCTCAGGATACAAAATCAGTGTGCAAAAATCACAAGCATTCCTATACACCAATAGTGGACAAACAGAGAGCCAAGTCATGACTGAACTCCCATTCACAATTGCTTCAAAGAGAATAAAATACCTAGGAATCCAACTTACAAGGGATGTAAAGGACCTCTTCAAGGAGAACTACAAACCACTGCTCAGTGAAATAAAAGAGGACACAAACAAATGGAAGAACATACCATGCTCATGGATAGGAAGAATCAATATC
>NW_016803006.1:0-3560 GCF_001698545.2 Rhinopithecus bieti | reverse complement strand
GACAAATGGGATCTAATTAAACTAAAGAGCTTCTGCACAGCAAAAGAAACTACCATCAGAGTGAACAGGCAACCTACAGAATGGGAGAAAATTTTTGCAATCTACTCATCTGACAAAGGGCTAATATCCAGAACCTACAAATAACTTGAACAAATTTATGAGAAAAAAGCAAACAACCCCATCAAAAAGTGGGCAAAGGATATGAACAGACACTTCTCAAAAGAAGACATTTATGCAGCCAATAGACATATGAAAAAATGCTCATATCACTAGCCATCAGAGAAATGCAAATCAAAACCACAATGAAATACCATCTCACACCAGTTAGAATGGCAATCATTAAAAAGTCAGGAAACAACAGGTGCTGAAGAGGATGTGGAGAAATAGGAACACTTCTGCACTGTTTATGGGATCGTAAACTCGTTCAACCATTGTGGAAGACAGTGTGGTGATTCCTCAAGGATCTAGAACTAGAAATACCATTTGACCCAGCCATCCCATTACTGGGTATATACCCAAAGGATTATAAATCATGCTGCTATAAAGACACAGGCATATGTATGTTTATTGTGGCACTCTTCACATTAGCAAAGACTTGGAACCAACCCAAATGTCCATCAAAGACTGGATTAAGAAAATGTGGTATATATACACCATGGAATACTATGCAGCCATAAAGAAGGATGAGTTCATGTCCTTTGTAGCGACAAGGATGCAGCTGGAAACCATCATTCTGAGCAAACTTATCACAAGAACAGAAAAACAAACATCGAATGTTCTCACTCATAGGTGGGAATTGAACAATGAGATCACTTGGACACAGGAAGGGGAACATCACACACTGGGGCCTGTTGTCAAGTGGGAGTAGGGGGAAGGGATAGCATTAGGAGATATACCTAATGCAAATCACGAGTTAGTGGGTGCAGCACACCAACACGGCACATGTATACATATGTAACAAACCTGAACGTTGTACACATGTACCCTAGAACATAAAGTATAATTTTAAAAAATAATAAAAAGTATAATTTACAAGAGGAAAAAAAAAGGAAAACCCCATTGTCTCAGCCCAAAATCTCCTTAAACTGATAAGTAACTTCAGCAAAGTCTCAGGACACAAAATCAATGTGCAAAAATCACAAGCATTCCTATACACCAATAACAAACAGAGAGCCAAATCATGAGTGAAATCCCATTCACAATTGCTTCAAAGAGAATAAAATACCTAGAAATCCAACTTACAAGGGATATGAAGGACCTCTTCAAGGAGAATTACAAACCACTGCTCTGTAAAATAAAAGAGGACATAAACAAATGGAAGAACATCCCATGCTCATGGATAGAAAGAATCAACGTCATGAAAATCGCCACACTGCCCAAGGTAATTTATAGATTCAATGCCATCCCCATCAAGCTACCAATGACTTTCTTCATAGAATTGGAAAAAACTACTTTAAAGTTTATACAGTGCCAAAAAAGAGCCCACATTGCCAAGAGAATCCTAAGCCAAAAGAACAAAGCTGGAGGCATCACACTACCTGATTTCAAAGTATACTACAAGGCTACAGTAACCATGGGTGCAGCACACCAACATGGCACATGTATACATAGGTAACAAACCTGCACCTTGTGCACATGTACCCTAGAACTTAAAGTATAATAATTTTTTTAGAAAGGACCATTTCCTGATGACATTTAGAAAGCCTTCAAGAAATAACATATCTCAAAATTATATTTTAGGTTGTGTTATTTCTAAGATAGATTTCTATTACCACCGTAATCTTTGTTTTTGCAATAAATAGTAATTAAATATTTTGTCTAAATGTTTTTAAATGTTTTGTTTAATTTGGGACAGTGACGTAAGTACATACTTCACTTCCTACAGATGCATTCAGTTACTCTTCCTTTTTATCCTTATCACAGAATATTCAAGATCTGTCTATAGTTGCAGCTTGTGTTCCAGTTGTGAATGACATCAGCCCACGTCTTCTCAAACACTTTTCCATGCTGGTATTACCTCATCCTTCACAAGACATCTTATGTACTATTTTCCAGGTAACACATCTAGTTCTTTTTCTACTGAAAAAAAATTAATTTCCCAGAATAAGGAAAAATACGAAAACTTAAATCCACTAATATTGAAAGAAAATTACTTTAAGGGGATAGATTTTATTTCCCCCTATGTTTTCTGGACTACTATAATTTGGTTCTACATATCAAAAGCATAAATTATTATGTGTAAAATAAACACCTGTGGTGCATGTGCAATGCACGTTAAAATGTAGATTTTAGGACTTTATCCTCAGAGATTCTGATCCAGTATATCTGGCACGGCATGCAGAAATCTGCATTTTTAACACACATACCCTGGTTTTTGCCAGAATTGATTTGCTCTTTTCATTTTCTTATGGAATAAAAAAATGCTACACAAACTATTACCTCGGTCTGAATTGACATACAGATAGACTTTCTTCTAAAACAGGACTTTTTTTTCAGGTGTGAACTATTTACCAACTGTATCAGAATTACCAAGTGCTTTTGAAAACTTGAATTTAAAATGAATCTTTAAATTTTATATTAAAGAAGAAAGCAAGATTCGTGTTGAAGAATTTCATAATCTTGCTTAAGATTTATTTTTCTAGTTACACTAGATTTCAAGTTGAGTCATCTTTCCAGTAAGATATTTCAGAATTTTTCAGAGAATGTATACCTGTATAATCAATCCAGACTGAGGTAATAGTTTTGTCGGTTTACACTTCCCATAACATCTCATGGAGAGCAAGGAGATGGAATAATTCCCAGCACACCTGGTGTATATGGAGGGGAAGCATAAATTGTCCCCACAGAAAACGTATCACATCCCTTCAGACCATTCAACATACTAGGACCAATTGGAATTTTCTCCAGTTTGCAACCCCTAGAGTGTTTTGTTTTGTTTTCACTAATCTACCATCCTATGTTAAATGGACTTTAATTTTAACATTTAATGAAATTAATCCTCCATTATAGTACACAAGTCTGCTTTTTAGTGGAAGTAGTCAATACCTAAAATTTTTGGCAAACTAAATTGTAACATTTCTTTTTAAAGGCTCATTTGGGAATTTATTTCTCCATCAATAACTTCATACCTGAAGTTCAGAAAACTAAGGATCAGATGATATCTTGTTCCCTAGCTATATACCATCAAGTACGTCAGAATATGTTACCAACTCCAACAAAATGTCACTACATGTTTAATCTTCGAGATATGTTTAAGGTTTGTTTTAATGTTCATTCTCTAGTTTATTTTATTTTATTTTATTTTAATGTTTATATCAGTATTCTTTATTATGTTGTTTTCAAAATGGTAAAACAGTGATTCTCATACAACTATATAAGGGACAGATATCTTGCATTTTTTAACTCATTGATTAGGGATTTGGGATGTTATTATAGCTGGTTCAAAGGAGAAGGTGAATATCGCAGAGAAGCAATTAGGAATACTGAAATAAATTTCCTAGTAGCTACAAGTTTGGTTAATATTCTGTTGGCACTAAAATGTACCGTTTGGAATCTTTTCT
>NW_016803005.1:0-1941 GCF_001698545.2 Rhinopithecus bieti | reverse complement strand
AAATTGCAAAGTAACAGCAACTTTGCAATTAACTTGTAGTATATCTCACCTAGAATGTATGTATTTCTTATTATTATCAGCACATTTTTACTTTCCTCTCCTACTTTTTGTGTACCTCCCATGTTAGTGGGAGTGGGAGCAGTGAATGAAGAAAAAGTACTTTCCCAAAATACTTTTCAACCAATTTCCCCCTTTAAACACCTATCACAGTTACCAGTAAATGCTTCTCAGAGTGCTAAGCACATGACACCAGTCTGAAAAATAAGCCTTGTATTGACCTTGGAAGAGTAAAGTTAGGAAGCAGCAGCTGGCTGCCCCTTGGCTAAAGTTAAAACAGTATCCATCACGTACCTCCCCTCCCCCAACCATCTACCTGATCTTTTCCCTAAATCAAGGTTCATAAGCCACAGGCTGGGGAATTAAAAGGAAAGAAAATCCTCAAAGCCAATTCCATATTTAAATAATTTTGTAAGCCATATAAACCACCTCCCTTCCTCTTATAAACATACTTCTCACACAGGATCTACAGTAAAATTATTCATTTTCAGCATTTTGCCTCTAAGTGGCACTTGTCAGTATCATGAGGTACTTAATTGTGACAGAAAAAGGAAAATATCTTAGGAAATCTAGATTCAAATTGTGTTGACACTAATGATAGCATAATTTTAGTAGACTCAATGTTCTTTAGTAAATGGGGAGATAATCTAAAACATGACTAAAGGATGCTAATTGTAATATTGAGCCAGAAACCACATTCTTTCCTAAACTTTCTCCACCACACCTATCCTGTTTTCTGAGCAAAACTATCAGGAGACAGGGGAGGAGAAACAGGCTAATTAATATACTGCATTTTTACTGCAAAGATGATGCTCCTGCAAAACAAGTCATTTTGGGGATGGTCTTTCAGTACCTGGGTTCAACAGCAAGGAACCATATCTACTTCCTTTTTCCCCTAAGACCACTCCTTTTTACCAATAAATATGCTTGGGGTTTGATTAGGTAAAAGCCTTTGAGTTTGAGGGGGATAATTTTTGGTGTATTAAACCAATGTGTACTTTCATTTCAGGTGTTTCCTGTTACTCCATTATTATTTTCCCATTTAGGCAGCTTCACTGTAAAGCATCCATTGCCTCAGAGTAGGGCCAACAGAGCATAAATAATGGAGGTAACAAACATCGTATGTTCTCACTTATTTGTGGGATCTAAAAATTAAAACAATTGCACTCATGGACATAGAGAGTAGAAGGATGGTTACCAGAGGCTGGGAAGGATAGTGGGGAGTGGGAGGAAGGTGGGGATGGCTAACAGATACAGAAAAAGTAGAATGAATAAGACCTATGGTTTGATAGCACAACAGGGGAACTATAGTTAATAAAAACTTAATTGTACATTTTAAAATAAAGAGTGTAATTGGATTGTTTGGAACATGAAGGATAAATGCTTGAGGGGATGGATACCCCATTCTCCATGATGTACTTGTTTCGCATTGCATGCCCGTATCAAAATATCTCATGTACCCCATAGATACACCATGTACCTACAAAAATAAAAATAAAAGAGTCCATTGTTGCCTTTTGAAGTTCGGTAGAAACAAGTGTCAATCAATTTGAGCCTAAATAAATAAGCTGTGATATCGTCTCAAGACACAATATCATACAGCTGTCAAAATGAGTGATCTAGAGTCACACACAACAATGTTGATGAAGTTAGTGATATGATTTTAGGTGAAAAGAGGAAGTCCCCAAAGGTAAGATATGATACCTCTTTAGCAGAATTAAATATAAAAATTAATTTTTAATTTTTAAAAATCATGGCAGTTTTTAAAAATTAAAAATTACTTTTTATAACACATGGATGCAATAAAATGATATGAAAAAGAAAACGAGAGAATGATAAACATGGGTTTCAGGATAATTGAGGTAGTGGGTGGTAGGGGAAGGC
>NW_016803004.1:0-247 GCF_001698545.2 Rhinopithecus bieti | reverse complement strand
TGTGATCTGCCTGTGATCTGCCTGTGACCTTGCCTGTGACCTTGCCTGTGATCTGCCTGTGATCTGCCTGTGACCTTGCCTGTGATCTGCCTGTGATCTGCCTGTGACCTTGCCTGTGATCTGCCTGTGATCTGCCTGTGACCTTGCCTGTGACCTTGCCTGTGACCTTGCCTGTGATCTGCCTGTGATCTGCCTGTGACCTTGCCTGTGACCCTGCCTGTGATCTGCCTGTGATCTGCCTGTGGTC
>NW_016803003.1:0-10389 GCF_001698545.2 Rhinopithecus bieti | reverse complement strand
CTTTAAAACATCAATTAAAAGCACTAAGCAGAGTTTTGATCATCTTTTCAATTTAATGGGTTTAACTTTTAGACCATAAATGGGTAAAATTAAATTGTCATATTACCTCCTGGCTTTGTATCCATGGAGGCACAGAAATCTTCATCACCGGAAAGTTATCCTAAATAACATCCCAAGCTGGCTCTAGCATGAAAAATTCTATTTAAAGAAAAAAAAGCTAAATGGTTTATTCTGAGCATTATTGCTAAGTTTCTGGAAGTACATTTGTGAAAGTACAAAATATGGATACATTTAGAATTTTTCAGGGTATTAAAATGATCTAAAAGAGATTATAAATCATTACAGTACAGTTTATCCAAACAAATAGAGAATGTTTAAATAAAGTAAATATAAATAACCTTTTTTCCTCTAAGGATGCACTTTTCTTTTAAATTGTCAACTTGAAAAATATAACTATCAATTAGGTAAGTGCCAGGTTAATCAGTGTATAGATTAACAGTGATTAAAAGTAGTAATTGCATTTTATGATTGATTGATTGATTGATTGAGATGGAGTCTTGCTCTGTTGCCCGGATTGTAGGGCAGTGACGTGATCTTGGCTCCCTGCAACCCCCTTCTCCCAGGTTCAAGCAATTTTTGTGCCTCAGCCTCCTGAGTAGCTGGGATTACAGGCATGAACCACCACACCTAGCTAATTTTGTATTTTAGTAGAGACAGGGTTTCATCATGTTGGTCAGGCTGGTCTTGAACTCCCGACCTCAGGTGATCCACCCGCCTCAGCCTCCCAAGTAGCTGGAATAAGAAGTGGGTGCCACCACTCCCAGCCAACCCCCCCCTTTTTTTTAATAGAAAAGGGGTTTCACCATGTTGGTCAGGTTGGTCTTGAACTCGATCTCAAGTGATCTGCTTGCCTCGGCATCCCAAATTGCTGGAATTACAGGAGTGAACCACTGTGCCGAGCCACGTGCTACATTTTAAAAAGGAATAAAGTATTAAATTTCAGTTTTTTCTTAAGACTATTGGTGAAGGCCAGATCTTTAATGAAGGGGTGATCAAGAGATTGTTAAGCCAGTTTTGCAACTCTTATTTCATTCTGCTTCTAGATAGATTCCAGCAGTGAGAAATTCTTTGGAAAGTATGATCAATATTCTGTGTGCTTTCAGGGATGATGGGGCTNAGGTAAGTGGCAGGTTAATCAGTGTATAGATTAGCAGTGATTAAAAGTAGTAATTGCATTTTATGATTGATTGACTGATTGAGATGGAGTCTTGCTCTGTTGCCCAGACTATAGTGTAGTGATGTGATCTTGGCTCCCTGCAACCCCCTTCTCCCAGGTTCAAGCAATTTTTGTGCCTCAGCCTCCTGAGTAGCTGGGATTACAGGCGTGAACCACCACACCTGGCTAATTTTTGTATTTTTAGTAGAGACAGGGTTTCATCATGTTGGTCAGGCTGGTCTTGAACTCCCAACCTCAGGTGATCCACCCACCTCAGCCTCCCAAGTAGCTGGAATAAGAAGTGGGTGCCACCACTCCCACCCAACCCTTTTTTTTTTTTTTTTTTTTAATAGAAAAGGGGTTTCACCATGTTAGTCAGGTTGGTCTTGAACTCCTGACCTCAAGTGATCTGCTTGCCTCGGCATCCCAAATTGCTGGAATTATAGGAGTGAACCACTGTGCCGAGCCACATGCTACATTTTAAAAAAGAATAAAGTATTAAATTTGACTTTTTTCTTAAGACTATTGGCGAAGGCCAGATCTTTAATGAAGGAGTGATCAAGATTGTTAAGCCAGCTTTGCAACTCTTATTTCATTCTGCTTCTAGATAGATTCCAGCAGTGAGAAATTCTTTGGAAAGTATGATCAATATTCTGTGTGCTTTCAGGGATGATGGGGCTGGAGTTCCTTTCTCCTCACTTCCAGCCACTTAAATTTGGGCTTTTATCTGACTCACTCCTGAAGTAGCCCCTGATTACAGAGAGGAGGGAATGAGCCAGGGTGACATCAATCTGTTCTCTGAAGACATGAGCTAGCATCCTGTTTTGTCTGGTTTGAGCACTGTCCCAATAAAAGGGTTTTATCTTAGAAGTCACCGGTCTCAAGAGCAGTATGTAGAGGAGTGAATCTTCTCCAATAGAGAGTTCCCTGAGCCTGTAGCTAAGGGGTTGACATACACCATCACCTGAAGTGGACATCACTCATGCTCAGTAACCACAAGAAATAATAACTTCTTAGTAATGGTAGGGGGTTGAAGATCCCACGAGAAGCTCCCATGAGTGAAAGCATTGGAACCACTTGCTATCCTAATTATACCAATTCCACATTACAACTCTACCAGTGAAATTATTTCTAAACTTACCTCCCTCTCCACCTCTTACCTAATGTTGAGAAAGCCAAATTCAGTAGAGTGAGGAAAGATTTATGAGGAGTGCAAATAGATAGAAAGAGATGGAAGAACTGAAAGATACCTAATATTCATGAAGCACTTGGATATTAAGTATTCATCACACATACTAGATACTACATAGACAAGAGGCACTCAGTGTTCAGAATATTCCAACTATAAATGAGATATAAGAAGTACTCAGATTCCTGAGGTCTTAATTTGGTCACTCAGTGGTGACACCCATTCTGGACCCATATGTCTTCTGTCCAAGCAGAAGAACCAAATGCTGGCTGTTCATTAAGCTACAGCTGTGGTCAAGAACACTTATTCCTGTCCCTCTCTAATAGAGCAAGAGTGTTGTTGGTCCTGGGCATCTTCTATCTGTAAGTTTCCTTTGCTTGAACTTCGACTCTGGTCTGATAAAAATGTCATCAATGAGAAAGGTGATGTGATGCGGCTGAGTGGCATACAGAACATAGGACTATTGAAAACACAGGATTCAGGTAGTGTGTGGCCCTCCCATCCCACCTGTAGCCTATCCTAAGTAGATTCACTTACCCATCTCTTTCGTGCTGCTTATCCTTGTGTTCTTTAAATAGATTTTAACACACCATGTTATTCAAGAATTTTAACTTCTCTGGGAAGTTAAACTTCTGACCTTCAGGGTTGCTTGCGTGGTAATTTAGTGTAGACCGTCACTGTTCTCAGGAAATGCCCCATTTGATAGCTTCTTGTGCTATAGTCTAGCTTTCATTAAGGATTTGTAACAAAATACTTATTAGCTTACTTAAGTAATATCTGTCTTCCTTAGTAGACTATAAATACCATGAAGCCATGAAATATTTTTTCAATGCCTCCTAAAATGCCCAGGACATACCAGGCATCCAACAAATATTTGTTGACTACATTAGCAGGCAAACCAAGACTTTTTAATGAATACTTTAGACTTAAAAAGAATTGTGAAAATAATACAGAGCATTCTCAAGAATTCTTCCTTTAGCTTATACTAATGTTAACACCTTTCACAGTACAGTTGTCAAAACTTAGAAATCAGCATTGGTGCACTATTAACTACAAACTTTATTCACATGTTACCAAATTTCTATTAATATTCTTTTTTCCAATTCAGAATCCAATCCAGGAAAGCACATTTCATTAATTGTTGTATGTCTTCTTATTCTTCTAAGGAGCTGGTGACAGTTCCTGAGTATTTTCTTGTCTTTCATAACCTTGACATTTTGAAGAATGCTTTTCAGATATTTTGTAGAGTATCTCTTGATTTGTGTGTGTCTGATGTTTTCTCATAATTAGACTGAGGGCATACATTTTTGGTGATGTACCACTTCTAATGTACCGTATTCGATGATGAATGACATCAATTTCTTATTGCTGCTTATCGCTGTTATAAGCATCAGTTATCTTAAATTACCTAACAGATATTTGCTACATCTGTGTCATATATATGAATCTGGCTGTGATGATTGTTTTTTGTCCCAGGAGTCCATTGTTTTTTCTAGCCATGTGTAATTTTATTACAAAAGGCACATAGCTTGGGTAGCTGAGTTGGGACTTAGGAAGATAGATTTGACACCTAGAATGGTAACACTCTTTCTTCTACTAGGCCTTTAGGCTCAGCTTTGAGTTAATATAATTAGAAATGGAGCTGAGTTTGAAGTTTGTTTTCCCTGTGATTACCCTCTGTCTGTGAAAAGGTATTAAATTATCCAGAGGACGCTTTGTGTTCAGTAATTTTTTATTTGTTTTTTTCAATGTCTTCTTTACCCTCAGCTTTAGGGCTCTCCTTTGTGCTGCACCTCAGCAAGGGTCTGTCTCTGGCCATTTACTTGTGAGGGGTTTGCTAGCCTGCTTAAGGGATTGGTGGGCACTGGGGGGAAATTTTCTGTTGTTTCGACGACAGTCTCAGTCCTAAATAAGCACCATGTCTATGGGTCTTGAGGACATAGTCTTTTCGGTTTTCCCTCCCTTACAGTTCTGAGTCTGGAAGCTATTTTAGATCTTCCCCCAGAATTATAGGGACTTTTCCTGGTCCTTTCCACAGCTGCAATAGCTATAAACGGATACCCTCAGCTTCATAGTGTTTACTTTCTCCCTCCAAAGATTCATACTTTTGTTTCATACAGGAAACGTTAAGTTGAGGTTCTACCTTGGTTTTCCCCCTCTCCTTAATCAGCTTTTATTTCCTCCTCCAGTTTTGGAATGTGAGAAAGAATGTCTGATGACTCTCCCAATCTTTTCTAGGAACATCTTATGGTATTTGTGGGGAAACAAGAGTCTGCAAGAGGATATAGACCCCCAAATATTTGCATCTCCCAGGGACTTCACCCTCTCTTGGAGAATAATCAGCTGGCCTCCCCCAAGTCACCACATCTCTAGGTAAATACTTTTGACTTGCATCTTTCCCAGGTAAGCCAAGGCACCTGCCTCTTCTCCCCCTAAAGACACATGACTTCTTCCTAACTCTGGGTTAGTTGGTTGCTCTGCAACCTCAGTATGTTCAAGCAAAGTTGTGAACAAGTGGCTTGCTTGGCTATCTCTTGAAAGTTTGGAAGCAGTGTTCTTTCCACCTTTCTGTATCTGCAGATGGAAACCAAAAGTTTACACAACCCACTTTACCCTCCTCAGACATAGATTTAAAGATGTTTCACAACAGGCAACTTGAGTAGGAGCAAGAATGAAACCCTAAACTTTAAATTGTATGGTATAGTAATAAGAACATATAACCTGAAGTCAGAAAACTTTGAGTTGAAATTTCTTCAACATCACTTTCTCTTTTGAAATCTTGGACAAATTTGGATCCAGGATTATCATTGATTACAAAGATGTACAATGATTACAAAGATGTAAGACTCGGCAGGGCGCGGTGGCTCACGCCTGTAATCCCAGCACTTTGGGAGGCCGAGACGGGCGGATCACGAGGTCAGGAGATCGAGACCATCCTGGCTAACAGGTGAAATCCCGTCTCTACTAAAAAATACAAAAAAGTAGCCGGGCAAGGTGGCGGGCGTCTGTAGTCCCAGCTGCTCGGGAGGCTGAGCCAGGAGAATGGCGTAAACCCAGGAGGCGGAGCTTGCAGTGAGCTGAGATCGGCCACTGCACTCCAGCCTGGGCGACAGAGCAAGACTCCGTTTCAAAAAAAAAAAAAAAAAAAAAATGAGATGTAAGACTCACGCTGTCATTTCCACTAGTAATTACCAAATACACGATCTTTTTAGGGAGCAAACCAATATTATTGTGGGTGAGGGGATGAGTAAGGGAACCTGCCCCTTCCACCCTCAGTTGAAGGGCTTCTCCATTTATCAGCTATGTGGATACGACTTACCAGTGAGCTCCAACTTGAAGAAATAATGCCTAGGAAAATGAAAAGCAGTTGTATGGATGTAAAATATAAAATTTATGCTGATTAAATGCTTTTTTGTTTTAGAGTTTAAGAGAATTTAGCATCCTGTGGTCATGACAAGGAAGAACAAACCTAGAAACTTGAGTTTGTAGTAATGGAAATCTCAATAGAATTTTAAAGTTTTACCACAGGAAAATGGAAGAAACAAGATTGAAGGCAAAGTTAGGAAGAGGTTGAAAACAGTTGAATAACATTGGTCTGGTAATTCTGAAGAGGATAGGACTTGGACTGAGAGGAGGGTTTGAGTGATGCTTCTGCCACTTACATATTGAGTGGCTTTTGATAAATTATCTAATCTTTTGGAGGTAAGAATTCTCATTTTGGAAAAGCCATTGTAATCAGGTTCTTCTCTTTCATCTACTTTTTCAGCCTCTGTGCTGAATCCACCCATTACCATTTGCTGTTTCTTTGAACACAGAGGCTCATCTACATTTCCTGCTGGTGTTCTCATTGTGCTAACTGCCCAGAATCAGGAACTAGATCTTGCTTATCTCTCCAGAATTTAGCACAATCACACATAGAAGAGCATAGGTACTCAAGAATGTTTTTCAATGCATAAAAGAGGAAAGAAAGGAAAAAGAAGGAAAGAAAAAAAGAGGTGTTATATCTATCTATTAATATCCAATGATCTGTTCAGCTTCATCATTAGGGCCACTCACGTGCAAGATAAATGGCACGTATAAGACGAAATCTGAGGATAAGGAACAGAATGATGAGTTGGGGGGAGGGCAAAGCAACAATAAAACAGGGGATTTGCCTTATTTACACAGACTTTAAATAGGTGAATTAAAAAACCTGAGCTTTCAGAGACAGAGAAAACAAATGTGGAAATATGGAAGAGTGTGATGTTGAGGCTGTCCACCCTAGCTGTGCTCTCCAAGTAGGTAATATTCACTACCAGTCACTCTGCACTGACTTTTCACATAATATCCATGGTCATAAATGTGGAGAAGATTACCAGGCTACTAAACAGCAGTACCTCCCAGGAAACAGGTTAGTCAATGCTTTAATTTTTGACTGCAATAGCATTCCACCAGGCAATTTACTATTAGAATTTTTTGACTTGCTATATCGATAACAAACTGCCCCTAAGCCACTAACTCAGACCCCACCAAAGTATTGGAGATACTTCAAGAAATATTCCCTTTCATCATCACTTTAAAAACAAAGATTCTGTATTATACAAAAATGTCCAGATAATTTGATCCAGCAGTAAGACCTGCTCAGTCTAGCCTTAACAAACTTTTCCATCTGAAATTTCACCAATCCCTAACTTCTGTTCCATCACGCCACCCCTAACTCTTATGAGCCATACACAACTCTCTGTTCTGGAATCCTTCAGTTCTTACACGTATCAGTGAGTTTTAGTTTCTTTTAACAGGACTATTATTGTTGTTGCTGTAATTCTTACTACAGAAGTTAGTCTGAAACTTAACTGTTAGGCTAGCTCTGGAAGAATGGGAGGCATTGGGAGTAGGCTTGAGTTCTACCTTGATGCTGTTTTTATAGCAACTATTTCAAAGCCCATTGGAAAAGAAAATAATAAAATCAGAAAATCTGGGTCTAATTTTAGATTGAGAAAGCCTTGTGAGTTTTACCAACTAAGCTCACCTATCTCACTTAATTTTTTGAATATGCAAAATAAGGGAATGAGACAAGGAGATTTCTAAGGTAATTTCTAGTCACAGAATTATTTAGAGTAGATATAATTTATTATATTGGTAATGTCCATATTTATACATTACAAATGGGTTTCTGCATCAAATACTTGGGCAAAATATCTGTGAAAACATTTGTAGAGGCGCACGAGTTCAGGTGGCTTAATGTTATACAAAGGGACTGTTCTATTCGTTTATGGCATTGATTGGCTACTGATGACATAAAAAATTGTGATTAATAAATAGCTATTAATTCCACATCCTTAAGTAAAAAGTGCAACCAGATTCCCATTTATGCATATGTTATTTCTCTTCCTTATTTGACACCATTTGTTCAAAACATTTTATTGTTATGCCTCAGAGTGTTCGGCAGGCTCAAATAAATATTGGATTCCCCAGGTAAAAAAGATTTTTTACCCTTCAAAGGGACCTTGCCAGGTTCCAGCAACCTGATCCTTAGGCAAAGGAAATGTCTTTTTATGCACATAATTTTCAGTTGATAGAAGGTAAATTGAAATGACATTTTAGAATTTAAAATTAGTTTTAGTAAATCCAATATTGACAGTGTACTACTTGGGAGCATCTGATGCTTGAAAGATCAGCGATCAGTCCGTCCGTGGAGATATCTTGCTTTTTTAATCAAAAGAATATCTATTTATTTTGGTTTCTCAAATGTAAAATTGAGAATCAGAAATAATAAGTTGGTAAAATAGTATCATGCTTTTCTTTTAACTTTTCAGCGTACTCCTGTATGATGCAATCTAATTCTCAAAATTATTAAAACTTTTAAAGTGAACTACAGGATAAAGTTATGTGTGCTGATCTTGTGTATGAGTTTTTAAAATGTATAAACATCTCTAATGATCACCCCGATAAAAGAACAACATTAGCACGACAGAAGCTTTCCTTGTACTTTCTTCTGTTAAACTCCTGTCTCTTAAAGGTGATCTCTAATGAGACTTTTAACATCATAAATTAACAATGTCTTTTTGTGTACTTCACATTAAGAGTTATATGGTCTGTTGCTTTTCATCTGGTTTCCTTTACTCTATATTATGTCTATCCAATATGTTTATATTGTTTTGCGTAGCAGAACTTTTAAATTTTTATTGCTGGGTTATAGTCTATTAATTACTAAAACACAATTCATCCTACCCTTGATAAGCAATTGGATTGTTAGTTTGAAATTATTATGAATAATGCCTCTATCAATGGTCATGTACATAAATTTTTGAAGATATGAATAGGTTCCTTATATGTAATAAATTGTGTGTGTTTAATTTTAGTGGTTACTACCAAAAATTTTGCACAGTTAAGATTGTAATACTAATTTTATAAGCTCACCACCGGTGCCAGCAGTAATACTATTATCCTATTATTAGTACATTTTAAAATATTTTTAATTTAAATATGAACATAATTATATCTCCTTTGCTTAGTTTTAATTTCCTTAATGTAAGTTATATGAGCATCTTTTTATGTTATTTTATGTAACCTATCTCTTGAATATTTAATTTGTTACTTTTATCTTCCTTTCTAAAATTTCCAGAATTTCTTTCAGTTTCCTGGAATTCTTTCAGTTTTCAGAAATACTTTTTTTTGTATTTTCTGAACATATTAATCATAGTTATTTTAAAGTTTATTTCTCGTAGCTCCAACATTTAGATCACTGTTAGATTTTTTTGTCTATTATTTATCTGGGATTTTTTTAGTCATTTGGTTTGTTTGTTGGCTTGCCTATTAATCTTTCACTAAATAGCAGATATTCTATGCTTTGGGTAATGCTCTTTTACTCCAAAAAGGGTTAAATTTTACTCTGGCAGGTAGACAAATACAAGCAAAACATCATATTCCAGTGGAGTATGTCTTTCCAGTTATCCCTGGGCTGGCCTGTTGTAGGCTGCCTTGTTACTAGGGTAGAGTTCCCATTTATACTGTGTATTCTCGGGTCTCACTTGAAATTCTTCTCTCCTTTCTTCCCTCCTTCCTTTCCTTCCTTTCCTCCTTCTCTCCCTTCCTCCCTCCTTTCTTTTTCCTTTCTCTCTCTCTCTCTTTTTTTTTTTTTGTTGTTGAGATGGAGTCTTGCTCTGTTGCCCTGGCTGGAGTGCAATGGTGGGATCTCGGCTCACTGCAAACTTTCGCCTCCTGGGTTGAAGGGATTCTCCTGCCTCAGCCTCCTGAGTAGCTGGTATTACAGGCGCCACCACGCTCAGCTAATTTTTGCATTTTTGGTAGAAAAGGGGTTTCACCATGTTGGCCACGCTGGTCTTGAACTCCTGATTTCAGGTAATCTGCCTGTCTCAGCCTCCAAAAGTGCTGGGATTACAGGCGTGAGCCCCCACGCCCAGCCTGTCTTTCTTTTTACCACCTTGACTAGTCATGAATTCTAACTTCTTTGTACTGAGGCTGCCAAAATATCTTCTCAGCTTTTTAGCCCTTCGGGTATTGGTTTTACTTTCTAGGAGTCTTACCCGGCACATAAAAACCTTAAGGACTGGGCAATGCCTAATAGGAGAAATCATTTACGCCTTTCAGACTCACTTATTTTTGGCACTTGCATCTGGTATTTTGCTCCTAAGTCTTTGTCAATCTGGGAGCCTTCAACTCCAGACTGTGTCTCCCCAGCCCACTTTGATACCCAAGTCTTTAGGCCACCATGGCCTCCATATACCTATAATGTGAACGGCAAATTTTCTGAGGCAAAAGCAAGTGAACAGGGGCTCCCCTTGGTATTCTTCCCTTCTCATGTCTGCCCTCGCTATTTTCTTATGCCTCCAAACAGCGACTTAATGTGTTTTATTAATCCTTTATCATCTTGATCACTGGTAGAATTAATCTCTTAATCTTTAGTTTCATTATCATAATTGAAAGTGAGAATGTGTGTGGCAAACATTATAGTGCTTATTTGAAACACAGAAGAAATAAATAT
>NW_016803002.1:7620-9716 GCF_001698545.2 Rhinopithecus bieti | reverse complement strand
CTCAGAAGCCTGAGGGTACTGCAGGAGACCAGGGCATATTTCAGTACTTAACTGCATAAGACAGACACTCACAGAGCAGCCGTTTATAGACCTCCCCCCAGGAATGTATTCCTTCCCCAGGGTATTAATTATTAATATTCCTTGCTAGGAAAAGAATTTAGTGATATCTTCCCTACTGGCACATCCATTTATAGGCTCTCTGCAAGAAGAAAAATATGGCTCTATTTTGCCCAATCCCGCAGGCAGTCAGACCTTATGGTTGTCTTCCCTTGTTTCCTGAAATTCGCTGTTATTCTGCTCTTTTTCAAAGTGCACTGATTTCATATTGTTCAAACACACAAGTTTTCAATCAATTTGTACAGTTAACACAATTTTCACAGTGTTCCTGAGGTGATGTACATCCTCAGCTTACAAAGATAACAGGATTAAGAGATTAAAGTAAAACAGGCATAAGAAATTATAAAAGTATTATTTGGGAACTGATAAATGTCCATGAAGTCTTCACAAGTTATGTTCCTCTGCCACAGCTCCAGCCGGTCCCTCCATTTGGGGTCCCTGACTTCCTGTAACAAGTGTCTGTTTATATGCTTTGTCCACTATTTAATGGTGTTGTTTGGTTTTCTTTCCTTGTAAATTTAAATTTTTTATCAATGATGGATATTAGACTATTGTCAGATGCATAGTTTGCAAACATTATCTCCTATTCTGTAGGTTGTCTGTTTACTCTGTTTATAGTTTCTTTTTCTGTGCAGAAGCTCTTTAATTACATCTCATTTGTGAATTTTTGCTTTTGTTGCAACAGCTTCTGGTGTCTCCATCATAAAATCCTTACCCACGCCTATGTTCTAAATGGTATTGCCTAGTTTTCTTTCAGGGTTTTATAGTTTTGAATTTTCCATTTAAGATTTTAGTTTTGTTTACGTTGATTTTTGTGTATGGTAAAAGGTAGGGGTCCAGTTTCAATTTTTTGCATATAGCTAGGTATCCTGGCACCACTTATTAAATAGAGAATTGTTAACTCATTCCTTATTTTGTGAGGTGTGTTGAAGAAAAGATCGTTGTAAGTATGTGGTCTTATTTCTGGATTCTGTTCTACTGGTCTATGTGTCTGTTCTTGTACCAGTACCATGCTGTTTTGGTTACTGTAGATGTGTACTATAGTCTGAAGTCAGGAAGCATGATGCCTCCAGCTTTCTTCTTTTTGCTTAGGATTGCCTTGGTTATTGGGGCTCTTTTTGGGTTCCATATACATTTTAAAAGAGCTTTTTGCAGGTTTTTTTCTTTTCTTTTTTTTTTTGTTTTTTTTTGAGATGGAGTTTCACTCTGATGACCAGGCTGGAGTGCAGTGGTGCGATCTTGGTTCACTGCAACCTCTGCCTCCCAGGTTCAAGTGATTGTCTTGTCTCAGCCTCCCACATAGTTGGAATTACAGGCGTGCACCACAACACCTGGATAAGTTTTGTATTTTTAGTGGAGATGGGTTTTTGCCATGTTGGCCAAGCTAGACTTGAACTACTGACCTCAGGGAATTCATCAGCCTCAGCCTTCAAAAGTGCTGGGATTATAGGTGTGAGCCACCACACCCAGGAATTTTTTTCTAGATCTGTGATGAATGTTAATGTTGCTTTAGTAGAAATAGCATCAAATCTATAAATTGCTTTGGGCAGTACGACCATTGTAACAATACTGATTTTTTAAATTCATGAGCATGGAATGTTTTTCCATTTGTTTGTGTCATCTCTGATTTTTTTGAGCAGTGCTTTGTACTTTTCCTTGTATAGATCCTTCACATGCCTTGATACCAATATTTTTGATTATTTTATTCTTTTGTGGCAATTGTGAATTGAAGTTTTTTGATGATTTAGCCATCTGCTTGACTGTTGCTGGTGTCTAAAAATACTAGCAATTTTGCACATTGATTTTGTATTGTGAGAGTTTGCTGAAGTTGCTTATCGGCTTAAGAATCAATATCGTGAAAATGGCCTCACTGCCCAAGGTAATTTATAGATTCAATGCCATCCCCATCAAGCTACCAATGAGTTTCTTCACAGAATTGGAAAAAACTGCTTTAAAGTGCATATGGAACCAAAAAAGAG
>NW_016803002.1:0-6289 GCF_001698545.2 Rhinopithecus bieti | reverse complement strand
TTTTTTGAGATGGAGTTTTTCTCTGTTGTTTAGGCTTGAGTGCAGTAGTACAATCTTGGCTCAGTGCAGCCTCCACTTCCCGGGTTTGAGCAATTCTCCTGTCTCAGTCTCCCAAATAGCTGGGAATACAGATGCCTACCACCATGTCTGGCTAATTTTGTATTTTTAGTAGACACAAGGTTTCACTGTGTTGGCCAGGCTGGTCTTGAACTCCTGGCCTCAAGTGATCTGCCCACTTTGGCCTCCCAAAGTGCTGGGATTATAGGCGTGAGCCACTGCACCTGAACCAGTATAATAGCTTTTATGTAAATATACACTGAGTGATATTCTGAAGTTTCTGTGGGTAGGTGTAGGTGTGTGTTTGTGTGTGTGTGTGTGTGTGTATGTATGTGCGTGCATGCACGTATGGGGAGGGACGTGCACCGGAACTAATAACAGAGTTTAACAGAGAGAAGGTGGTGAAACACCAGGGCTGGGAGTTAGAGGTGGGGGAAAAAGGAGGAAAACTGTATCTTTATTTATAATGGTTCATATTTTTGAAGGAAAATATATTTCTGTATAGTTTGTGAAATATGAATTGCTTTTTAAGAAAATAATAGCTTAATAAATGGTGCCCAAATCTTGATTCATTTAGGAAATTACAAATTTGGTGGTTTTACATGGATATGGCCTTGGATAAAAATGAACATTAAAAACATTTTTTTTCTACATTTGCTTATACATATGAGTATATTTGCCACTGTCAGGTCTAAATGAAAAAGGCTTTAAAAACACTTCTTTATATGAAAACTTCTTTATATGAAAAATAAAGATTAAACACAAAAGATTAAAATAAATACTAACAAACATAAAGCTCATTTGAACCCTGATGTAGTTCTGAATCTATAAAATATCTATTACTTCATTAAAGGCTCAAATGTAATGTCTAGAGGAACAAATTGGCTTATAGTTTAAAATGACAGACCAGTGAATTTGCCTAGTTTCCTAGACCCTAATGATGCAGATGCTGAGTGTAGCTTCAGGCATTTTTCAACACCAAGCCTTCAGAATGAAAAAGTACATGGCTCATTGCCAAATACTTTTGCCAAGTCCCAATTTACAAGCACTATTCAGCTCATTTGCACTTCTATCTTAATAAAATCATGACATTGTTCCTTGGGTAGAGAGAGCCATGACCTTGGTAAATCTCATCCCTGGGAACAAAAATATCCAGAAATGTCTTTAAACTTTCATTTTCTATTGAATTGAACACTTCCTATGGGAACCTCCTAGGTTCATCCCAAAAGGCAGGATTTCCTCATTGAGATAAGTCATGAATGCCAGAGTCTCATTCTTTCTCAATTATTTGATCAAAAAAATCATAGCTATTAATAGTTAGAAGAAAATAGTTCAGCCCTAATTTCGCTTTTCATTCTAAATAGGGGAGGATTTGCTAGTGCTCACTTCTCTGAGTGCTTGAATTAATCATCCCAAGTGTCTCCTATCAATAAATGTAGAATAGACTTCTACAGGCTGAGAGTTAGGGTCTAAAATTAAGGATAAGTTATATATTCAAGAAACTCTGGTATTAGTATAAAATAATTATGAAACTCAGGAAAGGAGTTAGTAGGAGCCATCATCAACAGATTGCTGAAGGAAGAGATGACAGTGAACCTCTGTTGTTTTTGTCTGCTCAGAATCAATTCCTTTCTTCTGGTGATAGGATCCTGAGTCCTTTTGCAGAACCATCCCTCTTCCACTCTCAGTTCATGAGGTTCAGGTTGGACTATTCTGACCACCTGGCTCTAGGAGTGGGCACATGACTCAGATTGGGCCATTAGAGAATTCCATACCTCAAGTTAAAGTAATAGATTCATAGATGAGATGGTCACTTGACCCACACCAAGCTAATGAGAATCCAGGAGGTTTCTGGCACTGCTGGGGAAAACGTGCTATGTCTTGTGTTGGTAGAACTTCATTCTGAAGCTCTGCATAGTCCTGTTTACAGAGACTGCCTACCAGAAAATAAAGCCAACATTGAGAAGAGCTAGGCCAAGGGAAGGTGACAGTATCCTGATGGCATTTTGTGAGACCTGAAGTTAGCATCATGCCTTGAACTTCTCAGTTACATGGATCATTTTAATTTCCTTTGTAATTTGAATGAGTTTTTGGCCACTGATAACCAAAATAATTTTGACTGATACACCAGTAATGCAGTGTATTTAGGTGTTAAGCAAGCCTTTCCAGAGGCTGCCCTTCTACTCTGCTTATCTAAGTCCTATTTCTTTTCAAAGACCAATTAAAATATTGTGTTATCCTTGCAGCCTTTTAAAATCCCATCAGACCTTTGTGAATCCCTCCTCCTTTTAATTTCCAAAAGCATTTGTTTTCAATTGTCAATTATTATCCCTGCTCATTTTATTTTAAATATAGTCACACATCCTCTCTCTCCATATTGATTATGGTAAAATCCCAAGGTTAAGAACCACATGTAGTAATGCATTCCTTTATCTCAGTGCTTTCAGTAGATCACGGCTTCAGTAAATGTTTGCTGATACATTGTAAGAGCTGCAGTATCTGTGATCCAGTTTTGTGTTCCATCTCAACTAACCCCAACACATGGCCAACATACACACTTACCCTCAACCCGACACATATACACCATGTATACAGACCCCTAAACATACACACATTCTGAAGTCACTGATGCAGGGTGAGCTCCTTTTTATGTATTGCCCTAAAGGCCTATTTGGCGGAGCAAAGGGAGAGTGGGGAGAGGGAGAGCATCAGGAAGAATAGCTGATGCATGCTAAGCTTAATACCTAGGTGATGGGATGATCCTTGCAGCTAACCACCCTGGCACATGTTTAGCTATGTAACAAACCTGCATGTCCTGCACATGTACCCAAAAACTTAAAATAAAATAAAAAAAAAAAAAAAAAAAAAAAAAAAAGAAAGCCCACAAGCTGGAATGGCTGAGTCACCCAAGCAGCAAAGATGGTGGTCCATCCCTCCCCTCAGGAACTTCATACCAGGGATAATTCAAATATCTGTCAGACCAGAGAATATGGTCAGGGGTGGCTGGAGGCCCCAGGTGGGAGGTCCCGCTCAGTGAGGAGAAATGAATCAGGGTTCCATTTAAAGAAGGAGTCTGACCACATTTTGGTAAAGCAGCTGTGCTGTGCTGGGGAATCCCTTCCTCCTCCAGTTGGCTTGGGTTCTCCAAAGCCCACAGGCTAGAACAGTTGAGCCATCCAAACAGCAAAGTTGGCAGCCCAATCCTCCCCCAAGCACTCCATCTCAGGGAGAAATAAAAATTCTAATGGCCGTGGAATATACGTGGGGTTGGCTGGAGGCCCCGGTTGGGAGGTCCTGCCCAGTGAGCAAGAATTTTATTTTTATTCCTCTGGGGTTGGTCATTATGTCACCTTTGTCATTTCAGATTTTTTTTTAATTTGAATCTTTTTTCTTTATTAGTTTAGATAGTGGCCTATCAATCTTATTTATTGTTTCAAATGGGAAACTTTTGGTTTCATTCCTTTTACGGCTTTTACAAATCAATTTTTTTATTTCAGCTCCAATTTTGGTTTTTTCTTTTCTTCTACTAGCTTTGGGTTTGGGTTGCTCTTGTTTTACTAGTTCCTCTAGGTGTGATGTTAGGTTGTTAATTTTATATCTTTCTAACTTTTTCATGTAGCTGCTTATTACTATAAATCTTCCTCTTTACAGTGCTTTACCTATGCTCCAGAGATTCAGGTATGCTGCTTTTTTGTTTTCATTAGTTTCAAATAATTTCTTGATGTCTGCCTTTATTTCATTGTTTATCCAAAAGTTATTCAGGAGCAAGCTGTTTAGCTTCCATTTAATTGTATGGTTTTGAGAGATTTCTTGATTTTTTTCCACTGTGGTCTGAGAATGTAGTTGGTATTACTGTGTGTTCCTTAAAATTTCTTATGCAATTCATTCTGGTTGTGCATGTGGTTGATCTCAGAGTATGTGCCAAATGCAGATGAGAAAGGTGTATATTCTGCTGTTGTTGGATTGAGTGTTCTGTAGATGTCCATTAGGTCCATTTTGTTGAGTGGCAATTTCGGGTCCCAAATATCTTTGTTAATTTTCTGCCTCAATGATCTAACACTGTCATCGAGATTTTGAAGTCTTCCATTATTAGTGTGTGATTATCTTAGTCTCTTTGTAGGTCTCTTAGAACTTCTTTTATGAATTGTGAACTTCAGGGTTGGCTGCATATATATTTGGGGTACTTACGTCTTCTTAATTAATTGAACCCATTAATCATTATGTAATACTCTTCTTTGTCCTTTTTGATCATTACTGGTTTATGTTTTGTCTGAAATAAGAATAGCAACCTTGCTCTTTCTTGTTTTCCATTTACTTGATAGATGTTTCTCCATCCCTTTATTTGAGCCTATGTGTGTCATTACATATGTGATTGCTATCTTAAAGACAGCATAGAGTTAGGTCATGCTTCTTTATCCAACTTGTCACTCTTTGCATTTTAAGTGGGGCCAATTAGCTTGTATATATTCAAGGTTAATAATGATATGTGATAATTTCTGTTTTTTGTTTGTTTGTTTGTTTGTTTATTTTTGAGACAAAGTCTCACTCTGTTGCCCAGGTTGGAGTGCAATGCTGCGATCTCAGCTCACCACAGCATCTGACCCCTGTGTTCAAGTGATTCTTCTGCCTCAGCCTCCTGAGTAGCCGGGACTACAGGTGTGTGCCACCACGTCTGGCTAATTTTTGTATTTTTAGTAGAGATAGGGCTTCACCATATTGTCCAGGCTGGGCTTGAACTCCTGACCTCGTGATCCACCTGCCTCGGCCTCCCAAAGTGCTGGGATTACAGGTGTGAGCCACTGCACCTGGCCTAGTTTTTCATTCTTTTCTTTTCTTTTTTTTTAATTATACTTTAAGTTCTAGGGTACATGTGGACAACGTGCAGGTTTGTCAACTATGTATACATGTGCCATGTTGGTGTGCTGCACCCGTTAACTCATCATTTACGTTAGGTATATCTCCTAATGCTATCCTTACCCACTCCCCCCACTCCACGACAGGCCCTGGTGTGTGATGTTCCCCACCCTGTGTCCAAGTGTTCTCATTGTTTGTTTGTTGAGACAGAGTTTTGGTCTGTCACCCAGGCTGGAGTGCAGGGCATTAGCCCACTGCAACCTCCACCTCCTGGGTTCAAGTGATTCTCCTGCCTCAGCCTCCCAAGTAGACAGGATTACAGGCACCTGCCATAACGTCCAGCTAATTTTTGTATTTTTAGTAGAGATGAGGTTTCACCATGATGGCCAGGCTGGTCTTGAACTCTTGACTTCAGATTATCTGCCCACCTCAGCCTCCCAAAGTGTAAGCCAATGTGGCCAGCCAATATGAAAGAATTTGATCCGGTCATCATGTTGTTAGCTGATGTTATGTAGATCTGGTTGTAGAGTTGCTTTGCAGTGCCAGTGGGATATGTATTTAAGTGTGTTTCTGTGGTTGCTGGTAATGGTCTTTCCTTTCTGTGTTTAGCACTTCCTTAAGGACCTCTTGTAAGACAAGTCTGGAGGTAACAAATTCCCTTAGTGCTTGCTTGTCTGAAAAAAATTTATTCATTCTTCATTTATACATCTTAGTTTGGCTAGATATAAAATTCTTAGTTGAAATTTCTTTTCTTTAAGGATGCCAAATACAGGCCCCTGATATGGTTTGGCTGTGCCTCCACCCAAATCTCATCTTGAATTGTAAATCCCACAATTCCCACGTGTTGTGGGAAAGGCCCAGTGGGAGGTAATTGAATCATAGGGGCAGGTCCTTCCCATGTTATTCTAGTAATAGTGAATTATGTCTCATGAGATCTGATGGTTTTAAAAAAAGGAATTTCCTCACACAAGCTCTCTTGTCTTCTGCCATGTGAGACACACCTTTCACCTTCTTCCATGACTGTGAGGCCTCCCAGCCACGTGAAACTGTAAGTCCAATAAACCTCATTATTTTGTAAATTGCTCAGTCTCAGGTATGTCTTTATCAACAGCAAGAAAAAGGACTAATACAGTAAACTGGTACCAGTAGACTGGGGCGCTGCTGAAAAGATAACTGAAAATGTGGAAGTGACTTTGGAACTGAGTAACAGGCAGAGGCTGGAATAGTTTGGTGGGCTCAGAAGAAGACAAAACAATGTAGGAAAGTTTGGAACGTCCTAGAGACTTGTTGAATGGCTTGGACCAAAATGCTGGTAACAGTAGGGACAATGAAATCCAGTCTAAGGGCGGAGCAAGATGGCCGAATAGGAACAGCTCCA
>NW_016803001.1:5960-10724 GCF_001698545.2 Rhinopithecus bieti | reverse complement strand
TGCTCCGCCCTCCACATTTTCTTAATCCAGTCTATCATTGATGGACATTTGGGTTGGTTCCAAGTCTTTGCTATTGTGAATAGTGCCACAATAAAAATTGTAAATCATTCTACTATAAAGACACATACACACGTATGTTTAACAATGTTTTTTCTAACAAGCCATGGATATAAAATGTCTTTCCATTTTTTGGTGTTTTCTTCAATTTCTGGCATCAAAGATTTATAGTTGTCAGTGCAGAGATCTTTCTTTCCTTTGGTTAATTCCTTGGTATTTTATTTTATTTGTAGCTATTGTGGATGGGAATATTTTATTGCTTTATTTTTCAGATTGTTCACTGCTGTTATGTAGAAGTGCTGCTAATTTTTGTATGTTGATTTTGTATCTTGCAATGTTACTGAATTTTTAAATGGGTTCTAATAGGTTTTTTTGTGAAGTCTTTAGGTTTTTTGCAAATATATGATTGTATGATCTGCAAACAACGATAATTTATCTTCCTCCTAACCAATTTAGAAGAAATTTATTTCTTTCTCCTGGCTGATTGATCTTTCCAAGACTTTCTTGCTATGTTGAATGGCAGTGGTGAAAGTGTGCATTCTGTGATGTTCCAGATCTTAGAAGAAAAGCTTTCATATTTTTCCTATTTTGTATGATAGTAGCTATGAATCTGTCATATATGGCTTTTATTGTGTTGAGGTATGTTCATTTTTTTACCATTTTTTGAAGGGTTTCTTTTGTCATGAAGCCATGCTGAATTTTTTCAAATACTTTTGCAGCATCAATTGAAATAATCTTAACGTTTTTGTTATTCATTCTTTTGATATGACATATCACATTGGTTGATTTCCATATGTTGAATAATTTTTGCATCCTTTGGGTAAACTCCACTTGGTTCATGATTAACAGTCTTTTTAATGTGTTTTTTTGAACTTGGTTTGCTAGTATTTTGTTGAAGACTCTTGCATGAATGTTCATCAGTGATGTTGCTTTGTAGTTTCCATTGTTTCATGTGGTTTTGTCTCATTTTGTATCAGGATAATAATGTTCCCATAGAAAAATTTTGGAAATACTCCCTTCCCCTTATTTTGGGGAATAGTTGGAGTGGCATTGGTATTATTTCTTCAAAAGTTTGAAAATACCAGCATGAAAGCCATCTGGGTTTCCTTGGCTGGGAGAGTTTTATTATGGCTTTAGTGTCATTACTTGTTATTGGTCTGTTCGAGTTTTGGATACCTTCATTGTTCAATCTTGTTAGGTTATGTGTCTAGACATTTATCCGTTTCTTCTAGGCTTTCCAACTTATTAGCATATAGTTGCTCATAGTAGCCTCTAATGACCCTTTGAATTTCTCTGGTATTGGTTGTAATGACTTCTTTTCCATCTGTGCTTTTATTTACTTCAGCCTTCTATCTTTTTTGGAGTTAGTCTGACTAAAGGTTTGTTGATTCTTTTAAAATAACAACAACTTTTCTAACATTTATCTTTCGCTTTGTGTCCTTAATTTCAGATTTATTCATTTACAGTCCAATATTAATTATTTTTTCTCCTAATTTTGGATTTGATTTGCTCTTGCTTTTCTATTTATTTAAAATGTATCATTACTTCCACTAGTCAAGCAAATTAGGTGCAAAACTAGGCATGAAGAACAGTGAAACTACCTCACCCATAGTGGCCGTGACCACCCACATGATTGTACATAGGGGGCACACACAGTCCTCTGGTCACAAGTGCGTCATCCCCATGCTAACACTACCACCTGTGCAAATGTTTGCAGTAGCTGGTGGCTCCCTCGCACCCCAGGCCACATTGTCACTGCTGTAAACACCCACATGGAGGATGGCACCCTGGCAACTGCTAGCGCCCTGCAGCAGCTGATGAGCATGCACCTTGCCACAATGATGACACTGCCACTGCAGATGGCACATGTGAACAAGGATGGATCCTACTGCTACAAAGTGCTTTTGCTGGCAGCATCCGTCAGCATGTAGTGACCAGAGGTCGGGAAGCACCTTGACCCCTCCAGCACAGCAGGTTCCTAAACTTAAAGAGCCGGAGAGCAAAGCCAGAGCCCGATATCAGCCCTTCAGTGTTAGAAAATGCAGTCCAAGCATCCTTAGCTGGCCTTGGCCTCCTAAAAGTCTTCCAAAAATGAAGACGGTCGACTGAACCCACCTTATACCCAATCAAATTCTCGAGGTCATCAAATAGGATAAAATTATTAAAAACTCCATCCAAAGGACAGCAACTTTGAAGATGAAAATAAAATTAGCCCACAAGGATGAGATAGAACCAGCACAATTACTCTGAAAAGTCAAAATGCCTGAGTACCTTCCTTACTCCAAATGGTTACAGTAGATCTCCAGCAATGATTCTTAACCAAACTGAGATGGCTAAAGCGACAGAAGTCGAATTCAAAATATAGATAGAAACAAAGATCATCGAGATTCAGGAGAACACTGAAATCCAATCTAAGGAATCCAAGAATCACAGTGAAATAATACAGGAGCTGACAGACAAAATGGCCAGTATGGAAAAGAATGCAAGCAATCTTATAGAACTGAAAAACACACTACAGTAATTTCATAATGCAATTACAAGTGTTAGCAGAATAAACCTAACAGAGAAAAGAATCTCAAGCTTAAAGACTGGCTTTCTCAAATAAGAGAGTCAGATAAGAATTTTTTAAAGGAATAAAAAGGAATGAATAAAACCTCCAAAATATGGGATTAAAAATTCCTTGACTCATTGGCATATCTGAAATAAGTGGGGAGAATGGAAGCAAGTTGAAAAACATATTTCATCATGTATTAGTCCGTTTTCATGCTGCTGATAAAGACACACCCGAGACTGAGCAATTTACAGAAGAAAGAGGTTTAAAGGACTCACAGTTTCACATGGTTATGGAGACCTCACAATCATGGCAGAAGGTGAAAGGCACATTTCATATGTGGCAGACAAGAGAAGAGAATGAGACCCAAGTGAAAGGGGTTTATCCTTATAAGACCATTAGATCTGGTGAGACTTGTTTACTACCACGAGAATAGTATGGTGGAAACTGCCTCTATGATTCAATCATTTCCCACTGAGTCCCTTCCACAACTCAAGAGAATTATGGGAGCTAAAATTCAAGATGAGATTTGAGTGGAGGCGCAGCCAAACCATATCTTTGCACCCCTGGCCCCTCCCAAATCTTATGTCCTCAAATTTCAAAACCAATCATGTCTTCCCAACAGTCCCCCAAAATCTTAACTCATTTTAGCGTTAACTCAAAAGTCCATAGTCCAAAGTCTCATCTGAAACAAGGCAAGTCCCTTTCACCTATGAGCCTGGAAAATCAAAAGCATGTTACCTACTTCCTAGACACAATGGGGATACAGGCATTGGGTAAATATAGCCATTCCAAATGGGAGAAATTGGCCAAAACAAAGGGGCTACAAGCCCCATGCAAGTCCAAAATCCAGCAGGACATTCAAATCTTAAATTTCCAACACCATCTCCTTTGACTCCATGTCTCACATCCAGGTCACGCTGATGCAAAAGGTGCTTTTCCATGATCTTGGGAAGCTCCACCCCTGTGACTTTGCAGGGTATAACCTCCCTCCCAGCTGCTTTCATGTGCTTGCATTGATTGTCTGTAACTTTTCCAGGTTCACAATGCAAGCTGTTGGTGGACCTATCATTCTGGGGTCTGGAGAAGGCTGCCCCTCTTCTCACAGCTCCACTAGGCAAATGCCCAGTAGAAACTCTGTTTGGGGGCTCCAAACCAACATTTCTCTCTGCACTGCCCTAACACAGGTTCTCCATGAGGACCCTGCCCCTATAGCAAACTTCTTCCTGGACATCCAGACATTTCCACACATCCTCTGAAATCTAGGTGGAGGTTCCCAAACCCCACTTCTTGACTTCTGTGTACTTTCAGTCTCAACACCATGTGGAAACTACCAAGGCTTGGGACTTGCACCCTCTGAAGCCACAGCCTGAGCGCTACATTCGCCCCTGTAAGCCATGGCTGGAGCAGCTGGGACACAGGGTGCCAAGACCCTGTGCTGCACATGGCAGGGGGACACTGGGCCCAGCCCAGAAAACCATTTTTTATCTCCTAGGCTTCAGGCCCACGATGGAAGGTGCTGCCATGAAGACCTCTAACATACCCTGGAGATATTTTCCGCATTGTCTTGGAGATTATCATTCAGCTCCTAGTTACTTATGCAAATTTCTGCACCCAGCTTGAATTTCTCCCCAGAAAATGGGATTTTCTTTTCTATTGCATTGTCAGGCTGCAAATTTTCTGAACTTTTATGTTCTATTTCCCTTTTAAAACTGAATGCTTTTAACAACACCCAAGTCATCTCTTCAATGCTTTGCTGCTTAGAAATGTCTTCTGCCAGATAGCCTAAATCATCTCTCTCAAGTTCAAAGTTCCACAAATCTCTAGGGCAGGGGCACAATCCTGACAGTCTCTTTGCTAAAACATAACAAGAGTTACCTTTGTTCCAGTTGCCAGTAAGTTCCTAATCTCCATCTGAGTCCACTTCAGCCTGGATTTCTTTGTCCACATCATTATCAGCATTTTTGTCAAAATCATTCAACAAGTCTCTAGGAAGTTTCAAACTTTCCCACATTTTCCTGTCTTCACCCTCTGCCTGTTAGTTCCAAACTGGATTCCACATTTTCAGGTATCTTTTCTATAGTGCTGCACTCTGCTGGTACCAATTTACTATATTAGTCTGTTTTCATGCCGCTGATAAAGACATACTCAAGACT
>NW_016803001.1:0-5206 GCF_001698545.2 Rhinopithecus bieti | reverse complement strand
TCATAAGTGAAGGAAAATTAAATCTTTTCAGACAAGTAAATGCTGAGGGAATTTATTACCAGCAGAACTACCTTTCAAGAGTTTCCAAAAGAAGCATTAAATATAGAAAGAATATACCATTACCAGCCACTACAAAAACACATTTAAGTACAGAGACCAGTTGTACTATAAAGCAATCATATTAACAATCATGATAACCAACAACATGATAACAGAATCAAATCAACACATATCAATACTAATCTTGAATATAAATGGGCTAAAAGTCCCAATTACAAAAGGCACACAGTGGCCAGGTGGATAAAGGAGAAAGACCCAATGGTATGCTGTCTTCAAAAGAACCATCTCACATGCCATGACACCCATAGGCTCAAAATAAAAGGATGAATAAAAATCTACCAAGCAAATGAAAAATAGAAAAAAATCAGGGATTGGAATCCTAATTTCAGACAAAACAGGCTTTAAAGCAACATAGATCTAAAAAGACAAATCGAGTATTATATAATAGTAATGAAGTTAATTAAACAAGAAGACATAACTATCTTAAATATCTATGTACTCAACGCAGGAGCCCACAGATTCATAAAGCAAGATCTTAGAAACCTTCAAAAGTCTTACACTCTAATGCCATAACAGTGGGAGACTTCAACACCCCATATTAGTTCATCAAGGCAGAAAATTAACAAAGATATTTAGGACCTAAACTCAACAATGGACCAAAAGGATCTGACAGACATTTACAAAACTCCACACCCCAAAGCAACAGAATATATATTCTTCTCATTGCCACATGGCACATATTCTAAAATCAATGTGACCACACAACTGAACATAAAAGAAATCTCAGGAAATACAAACAAAACAAAACAAAACAAATTTATAGTAATCACTCTCTTGAGTCACAGCACAATAAAAATAGAATTCAAGACTAAGAGAATTATTCAAAACCATACAAACTTGGAAATTAAATAACCTGTCCCAGGATGACTTTTGAATAAATAATAAAATTAAGGCACAAATCAAGATTTAAAACAAGAAAACTAATGAAAATAATGATACAACATATGAGAATCACTGGCACTCATCTAAAGCAGTATTAAGAGGGAAATTTATAGCACTAGACACCCACATGAAGAAGTTAAAAAGACCTCAATTAACAAACATTATAGCTAAAAGAACTAGAGAAGCAAGAGCAAACTAACCTCAAAGCTAAGAGAAGACAAAACAAGACCAAAATCAGACTTGAACTGAAGGAGATTGAGACATGAATAACCTTTTAAAAGACCAAGGAAGCTAGGAGCTGATTTTGAAAAAAAAAAAAAAAAATGAATAAATAAAATAGATTACTAGCTAGACTAAAGCTAGACTAATAAAAAAGGAAACAGAGAAAATTCAAATAAACATAATTAGAAACAACAAAGGAGATACTACCACTAACCCCACAGAAATGCAGATAAGAATCAGAGACCATTGTGAGTACCTCTATGCACACGTACTAGAAAATATGAAGGAAATGGATAAATTCCTGGACATGTATGCCCTCCTAAGACAGAATCAGGAAGAAATGAATCTCTGAACAGATCAATAATGAGCTGCAAGATTGAATCAGTAATAAAGAGCCTACCAACCAAAAAAAACCTGGGATGAGATGGATTTGCAACTGAATTCTACCAGATGTTCAAAGAATAGCTGTTACCATTTCTACTGAAAAAATTCCAAAACATTGAGGAGGAAGGACTCCTCCGTAATTCATTATATGAGACCAGAATAATCCTGATAGTAAATCCTGCAGAGACTCAACAAACAGAAAACTTCAGGAAAATATTTTTTATGAACATAGATGCAAAAATTCTTAACAAAATACTAGCAAATTGAATCCAGCAGCACATCAAATTCTAATCCAGAACAATTAAGTAGGCTTTATCCCTGGGATACAAGTTTTCTATAACATATGCATATCAATAAACATGATTCATTACATAAACAGAACTAAAGACAAAATCACATGATCATCTCAATAGATGCAGAAAAGGCTTTTAATAATATTCAACATCTCTTCGTGTTAAAAACTCTCAACAAACTGGATATCGAAGTAAAATACTTCAAAATAATAAGTTCCACCTACAAAAACCTCATAGCGAACATCATACTGAAGAGACTAAAGCTTAAAACACTCTCCTTCAAAACCGGCACAAAACAAGGATGTTCTCTCTAACCACTCTTATTCAACATAGTATTAGAAATCCTGGCCAGAGCAATTAGGTAAAAGAAAGAAATAAAAGACTTCAAAATAAGAAAAGAGGAAGTGAAGCTATCTCTGTTTACAGAAGACATAATTCTACATCTGGAAAACCCCATAGTCTTGGTCCAAAAGCTTCTAAAGCTGATAATGAACTTCAACAAAGTTTCAGAATACCAAATCAATGTACAAAAATCACTAGCAGTCCTATACACCAACAGCAACCAAGCCAAGATCCAAATCAGGGATGCAATTCCATTCACAATTGACACAAAAAGAATATAATATATATGAGCACCGCTAACCAAGGAGGTGAAAGATATCTACAATAAGAATTACAAAAAGCTGCTGAAATAAATCAGAAATGACACAACAAATGAAAAAACGTTTTATTCTAATAGTGATATAATTTGGCTTTGTGTTCCCTTCCAAATCTCATCTCAAATCGTAATACCCAGATGTTGAGGGAGAGACTTGGTGGGAGGTGACTCAATCATTGGGGCAAATTCCCCCATTCTATGCTCATGATAGTGAGTGAGTTCTCAGGAGATCTAGTGATTTTATAAATGACTCTTCCCCTTTCACTTTCTTCACACTTCTTTCTCCTGCTGCCTTGTGAGGAAGGTGTCTGCTACTTCCCTGAGCCATGATTTTAAGTTGCCTGAGGTCTCCCCAGCCATGTGGAACTGTGAGTCAATTAAACCTCTTTCCTTTGTAAGTTACCCAGTCTCAGGTATTTTTTTCTAGCAGTGTGAGAATAGACTAATACAAATGGATAGGAAGAATTAATATCATTAGAATGGCCATACCGCAAAAAAGCAATTTACAGATTGAATGGCATTTCTATCAAACTACCAATAACATTTTGACAGAACTGGAAAAGTATTTTAAAATTTATGTCAAACCAAAATAAAGCCTGACTAGCCAAGACAGTTCTAGGCAAAAAGAACAAAACTGAAAGCATCATGTTACTTGACTTAAAACTATACTACAAGGCTCCAGTAACCAAGACAGCATAATACTGGTACAAAAACAAACACATAGAACAATGGAACAGAACAGAGAGCCCAGAAACAAACTGCATGCCTACAACCAGCTGATCTTTGACAAAGCTGACAAAAACAAGCAATGGAGAAATGACTCTTTATTTAATAAATGGAGTGGGAATAACTGGCTAGCCATATGTAGAAGATTGAAATTGGACCCCCTTACCTTTCACTGTATACAAAACTCAACTACAGTTGGATTAAAGACTAAAATGTAAAACCCAAAACTATAAAAACACTGGAAGACAACCTAGGCAATACCATTCTGGACAAAGGAACCGGCAAAGATTTCATGATGGAAATGCCAAAAGCAATTGGAACAAATGCAAGAATTGACAAATGGGATCTAACTAAACTTAATAGCTTCTACACAGCAAAACACATTATGAACAGAGTAAACAGATACCCTAAAGAATGGATGAAAATATTTGTCACTTGTGGATCTGACAAAGGTCTAATATACAGCATCTATAAGAAGCTTAAACATATTTACCAAAAAAAAAAATTAAAAAGTGGGCAAAGGGCATGAACAGACAATTTTCAAAATAAGACATACATGCAGCCAACAAGTATATGAAAAAAATGCTCAACATTACTCATCATTAGGGAAATGCAAATCAAAATCACAATGAGATTTGAGGTTTTGGAGAGAAGAGAATGCTTATGCACTGTTGGTGGTAGTGTAAATTAGCTCAACCATTGTCGAAAAAACTTTGTATATTCCTCAAAGAGCTAGAAACAGAACTACTAGTCAACCCAGTGATCCAATTGCTGTATATATATCCAAAGGAATACAAATTGTTCTATCATAAAAACATGCACAGGTATGTTCATTGCAGGACTATTTACAAAAGCAAAGACATGGAATCAACTAAATGCCCATCAATGGTATAAGTGGATGAAGAAACTATGGTACATGTTCATCATGGAATACTATGCAGCCATAAAAAGAATAAGATAATGTTCTTTGTAAGAACATGTGTGAAGCTGGTGACCATTATCTTTAGCACACCGACACAGAAACAGAAGATGAAATATCGCATGTTCTCACGTTAAGTGGGAGCTAAATGATGAGAACACATGGACAAAAAGAGGGGAACAACAGACACGGGGATCTATCAGAGAGTGAAGTGTGGGAGGAGGGACAGGAACACAAAAAATAACTAATGAGTAGTGGGCTTTGCACCTGGGTGATAAAATAAACTGTACAACAAATCCCCATGACACAAATTTATCTAACAAACCTGCACATGTGTCCTGAACCTAAAAGAAACGTATCATTAGGTGATATATTAGAAGTTTTCTTTTTAATCTCTTTGATGTAAGTGCCTATAGGTATAAACTTTGTTCTTAGAACTGTTTTTGCTGTACTCCACAGGTAACGGCATATTGAGTTTCTATTATTATTTGTTTCAGTAAATGTTTAAATTTCTTCTTAATTTCTTCATTGACCCACTGGCCATTCAAGAGTATATTGTTTAATTTTCACGTCTTTATATAGTTTCCAAAATTCCTCTTGCTATTGATTCCTCGTTTTATTCCATTGTGGTCTGAGAAGATACTTGATATAATTTCATTATTTTTTAAATTTTTTAAGACTCGTATTGTGTCCAAACATATGGTCTATTCTTGAGAATGATCCATATGCTGTGAAGAATTTGTAATCTGTTGCTGTTCGATAAAATGTTTTGTAAATATCTATGAGGTCAATCTGGTGTATAGTGCAGATCGTCTGATATTTCTTTATTGATATACAGTTTGGATGATCTGTCCAATGCTGAAAGTGTAGTGTTGAAGTCTCCAGTTATTATGATGCTGGTAGCTAACTGTATTATTTTTTTAATTATTATTATACATTAAGTACTAGGGTAAATGTGCATAACGTGCAGGTTTGTTACATATGTATACTTGTGCCATCTTG
>NW_016803000.1:11070-13095 GCF_001698545.2 Rhinopithecus bieti | reverse complement strand
TCTGTAATCTTCACTGCGCTACGAAATATCCCAATGTAGATTTCTAGAAAACACTGTTAGCAAACGGATCCATGGAAAGGAAAGTGTAACTCTGTGAGTTGCATTCACATGTCATAGTTCAGTGTCTCTGAACGCTTCTTTCAGTTTTTATCTCAGGATATTTCCTTTTCACCTTAGTCCTCAATACGCTCCCAAATATCACTTTGCAGATCCAATGACAACAGTGTTAACAAACTGCTTCATGAAGACTAGGTTGCAACTCTGTGAGATGAATTCACATATCACAAAGAACTTTCTCACAAAGCTTCTATCCAGGTTTTAATTGAAAATTTTCCTCTGTCAGTGTTGGCCTCAATATGATCCAATGTAGCCCTTCTCAGGTTCCTCAAAGGCAGTCTTATTCGACTGCTCCATGAAACTTAAGTGTAAGTCTGTGAGATATATTCACACATCACACAGAAGTTTCAAAGAAAGCTTCTTTCTAGTTTTTATCAGGATATTTCCTTTGTCACCATAAGCTTCATTGCGCTAAGAAGTATCCCACTGCAGATTTCAAGAAAACTGTGTTAGCAAACTGATACCCAAAGAGAAAAGTGTTACTGTGTGAGCTGCATTCACACGTCGAAATGCAGTTTCTTTGAACGCTTCTTTCCAGTTTTGATCTGAGGATATTTCCTTTTTTACCATAACCCTCAATGAGCTCCCAAATATCACTTTGCAAAATCCACGAAAACAATGTAAGGAAACTGCTACTGGAAGAGAAAAGTGAAACTCTGCGTGATGAATTCACACAGCAGATAGCAATTTCTCAGAAACCTTCTTTCTAGTTGTTCTCTGAGGATATTTCCTTTTTCACCATAGGCCTCCATGCCCTCCCAAATATCACTTTGCAGATTCCACGACAACAGTGTTAGCAAACTGCTTTATGAAGACTAGGTTGTAACTCTGTGAGATGAAATCACATATCACAAAGATGTTTCTCAGAAAGCTCCTTTCTAGTTTTTATTGGAGGATATTTCCTTTGTCGGTTTAAGCTTCACTGCATGAAGAAATATCCCTATATAGGTTTCTAGAAAACACTGTTAGCAAACGGATCCATGGAAAGGAAAGTGTAACTCTGTGAGTTGCATTCCCATGTCACAATACAGTTTCTCAGAACGCTTCTTTCCAGTTTTTATCTGAGAATATTTCCTTTTTCACCATGGCCCTCCATGTGCTTCCAAATATCCCGTGGCCAATTCCACGGCAACAGTCTTAGCGAACGGCTTCATGAGCAGAAAGGTGGAACTCTGTGAAATGAATTCACAGACCACAAAGAAGTTTCTCAGAAAGCTTCTTTCACGTTTTTATCGGAAAATATTTCCTTTGGCCCCATAGTCCTCAATGGGATCAGAAATATCAGTTTTCAGCTTCCACAAAAGCAGGGCTAGCCAAAAGCGCCACGAAATACCGGTGTATCTCAGTGAGTTGAATTCACACAGCACAAAGCAATTTCTCAGAAAGCGTCTTTCTTTTTGGAGCTGAGGTAATTTGTGGTTTCGGATCGCCACCGTGTGTCTTAGTACAGATTGTGCGGAAACACTGTTAGCAAGCTTCTCCATGGAAACGATGAAGTAATCCTGTGAGCTGAACTCACCCACAACCAAGAAGTTTCTGAGAGGGCTTCTCTGCAGATTTGGCTGAGGATATTTCATTACTCAACATGCAACTCAGCGATATCCAAGATATTACTTCTGAGATTCCACAAATCACTGCTAGCAAACTCCTCCATGAAAGAGTGGTGTAACACTGTGGAATGAATTCACACATCACAAAGCAGTTTCCCAGAAAGCTTTATTTTGCTTTTTCTTGGGGGATATTTCCTTTGTCCTTCTACTCTTCAAACCCATCCGAAATATCAGTTCTCAGAATCCACAAAAAAAGCTGCTAGCAAAGGGCTGCACGAAATAGTGATGTAACCCTGCGACATGAAGTCACATATCAGGAAGCAACTTCTCAGAAAGCTTCTTTCACGTTTTATCTGAT
>NW_016803000.1:0-7448 GCF_001698545.2 Rhinopithecus bieti | reverse complement strand
TTACAAGACAGGGATGCCCTCTCTCACCACTCCTATTCAACATAGTGTTGGAAGTTCTGGCTAGGGCAATCAGGCAAGAGAAAGAAATCAAGGGTATTCAGTTAGGAAAAGAAGAAGTCAAATTGTCCCTGTTTGCAGATGACATGATTGTATATTTAGAAAACCCCATCGTCTCAGCCCAAAATCTCCTTAAGCTGATAAGCAACTTCAGAAAAGTCTCAGGATACAAAATTAATGTGCAAAAATCACAAGCATTCTTATACACCCATAACAGACAAGCAGAGAGCCAAATCAGAAATGAACTTCCATTCACAATTGCTTCAAAGAGAATAAAATACCTAGGAATCCAACTTACAAGGGATGTAAAGGACCTATTCAAGGAGAACTACAAACCACTGCTCAGTGAAATCAAAGAGGACACAAACAAATGGAAGAAAGCGTCTTTCTTTTTGGAGCTGAGGTTATTTGTGATCTTGGTGCTCCACTGTGTGTCTTATTGCAGATTCTGTGAAAACACTGTTAGTAAGCTTCTCAATGAAAACGGTGAATTAAGTCTGTGAGCTGAACTCACCAACAACCAAGAAGTTTCTGAGAGGGTTTCTCTGCGGATTTGTCTGAGGATATTTCATTACTCACTATGGGATTCAACGATATCCAAGATATCATTTCTGAGATTCCACAAAATCACTGCCAGCAAACTCCTCCCAGAAAGTGTGGTGTAACACTGTGGAATGAATTCACACATCACAAAGCAGTTTCTCAGAAAGCTTTATTCAGTTTTTCTCAGAGGATATTCCTATGTCCTTCTACTCTTCAAACCCATCCGAAATATCAGTTCTCAGAATCCACAAAAAAAGCTTCTAGCAAATGACTGCACGACATAGTGGTGTAACTCTGTGTGATGAAGTCACATATCAGGAAGCCATTTTCAGAAAGCTTCTTTCACTATTTTATCTGAGGATATTTCTTTTGCCAGTGTAAGCTGCAAAGCGCTAAGAAGTATCTCATTGCAGAGTTCAAGAAAACTGTGTTAGCAAACTGATCCCCGAAGAGAGAAGGGTAACTGTGTGAGTTGCATTCACGCATCGCAATGCAGTTTCTCTGAATGCTTCTTTCCAGTTTTTATTTGAGGATAGTTCTTTTCTCACCGTAGCCCTCAATGAGCTCCCAAATATCACTTTGCAGTATCCACGAAAGCAGTCTTAGCAAAGTGCTACTAGAAAGGAACAGTGAAACTCCGCATGATGAATTCACAGAGCAGAAAGCAATTTCTCAGAAAATTTCTTTCTAGTTATTATCTGAGGATATTTCCTTTTTCAACATAGACCTAAATGCACTCCCAAATATCACTTTGCAGATTCCATGACAACAGTGTCAGCAAACTGCTTCATGAAGACCAGGTTGTAACTCTGTGAGATAAGCTCACATATCACAAAGAGGTTTCTCAGAAATCTCCTTTCTAGTTTTTATTGGAGGATATTTCCTTTGTCGCCGTAAGTTCACTGCGCTTAGAAATATCCCAATGTAGATCTCAAGAAAACACTGTTAGCATACGGATCCATGGAAAGGAAAGTGTAACTCTGTGAGTTGCATTCACATGTCATAATTCAGTTTCTCAGAACGCTTTTTTCCAGTTTTTATCTCAGGATATTTCCTTTTTCACCATAGGCCTCAATGCGCTCCCAAATATCAGTTTGCAGATTCCACGACAACAGTGTTAGCAAACTGCTTCATGAGGACTAGGCTGTAACTCTCTGAGATGAATTCACATATCACAATGAAGTTTCCCACAAAGCTTCTATCAAGGTTTTAATTGTGGATATTTCCTCCGTCAGCGTAGAGCTCAGCACGATCCAATGTAGCCCGTCTCCAGGTTCCTCAAAGGCAGTCTTATTCGACTGCTCCATGAAACTTAAGTGTAACTGTGTGAGATGTATTCACACATCACAAAGAAGTTTCTGAGAAAGCTTCTTTCTGGTTTTTATCTGAGGATATTTCCTTTGTCACCATAAGCTTCATTGTGCAAAGATGTATCCCACTGCAGATTTCAAGAAAACTGTGTTAGCAAACTGATCCCCGAAGAAAAAAGTGTGGCTGTGTGAGTTGCATTCACACATCACAATGCAGTTTCTCTGAATGCTTCTTTCCAGTTTTGATCTTAGGATATTTCCTTTTTCACCATACCCCTCAATGAACTCCCAAATATCACTTTGCAGAATCCACGACAACAGTGTTAGCGAACTGCTACTAGAACAGAAAGAGAAACTGTGCGTGATGAATTCACACAGCTGAAAGCAATTTCTCAGAAAAGCTTCTTTCTAGTTATTATCTGAGGATATTTCCTTTTCACATAGGCCTCAATGCGCTCCCGAAATATCACTTGGCAGATTCCACGACAACAGTGTTAGCAACTGCTTCATGAAGACTATTTTGGTTGTAACTCTGTGAGATGAATTCACATATCACAAAGAGGTTCTCAGAAAGCTCCCTTCTATTTTTATGGAGGATATTTCCTTTGTCATCGTAAGCTTCATTTGCGCTAAGAAAAATATCCCAATGTAGATTTCAAGAAAACACTGTTAGCAAACGGGTCCATGGAAAAGAAAGTGTGACTCTGTGGTTGCATTCACATGTTGGCAATGTAGTTTCTCACCAATGCTTCTTTCCCAGTTTTTATCTGAGGATATTTCTTTTTACCACCATAGGCCTTCATGGCTCCCAAATATCACCTTTGCGAATTCCACGAGAACAGTCTTAGCAAATGGCTCATAATGAGGAAAGGTGTAATCTTGAAATTGAATCATCAGATCACATAAGAGTTTCCTCAGAACCTCTTTCTCATTTTTATTTGAGGATATATCCTTTGCCCTATAGTCTTCAATGGTATCGAAATACTCAATTCTCAGATTCCACAAAAAGCAAGGCTAGCCAATGGCTCCACGAAATACCGGTGTATCTTCCGTGAGTTGAATGCACACAGCACTAACCGGTTTCTCAGAAAGTGTCTTTCTTTTTTTGGGCTGAGGTTATTTGTGGTCTCCGAGCTCCACCATGTGTTCTTATTGCCAGATTCTGCGGAAAGCACTGTTAGGCAAGCTTGTCAATCAAAATGATGAAGTAACTCTTTGAGATGAACTCACCCACAACCAAAGAAGTTTTCTGAGAGGGCTTCTTTCAGATTTGTCTGAAATATTTCATTACATCACTATGGGATTCAACGATATCCAAGATATCACCTTCTGAGATTCCACAAAATCACTGCTGGCAAACTTTTCATGAAAGGGTGATGTTACACTGTGTAATGAATTCACACATACAAAGCAGTTTCTTCAGAAAGCTTCACTTCCGGTTTTTCTCGGAGGATATTTCCGTTGAACTTCTACTCTTCAAAAACTCATCAGAAATATCAGTTCTCAGAATCCCAAACAAGCTGCTAGCAACGGTCTGCCACGAAATAGTGGCTGTTAACTCTGTGAGATGAAGTCACATGTCAGGAAGCAACTTCTCAAAAAAGCTCTTCCCGATTTCTCTGAGGATATTTCCTTTCACCACTGTTAAGCGCATAGCGCTAAAGAAGTATCCCTGCAGATTCAAGAAAAACTCCTGCATTAAGCTACACATGATCCCTGAAGAACAAGCTGACAAAGGGTAACTGTCGCTCGCAAGTTTGCACTTCATCACAATCGCAAGGCATTTATATCTCATGAACGCGTCTTTCCCAGTTTTATCTGCAAGATACTTATCCATCTCTTATCAATCCATAGCCCTCATGGAGCTCCACAACTCTCACTCGCCCAGTCCCACGAGACCCATTATCGCAAAACTGAAACCTCCCAAATAACTCCAAAAAAGAACGCTTCCAATCTAAGGGAAAATGACTCCTTAAAGGTGGAACTTCTCATATCAACCGTAGATTAACGCCTCCACTTTATGATTGACACCAGTTTGGAAACACAAAACTCCTCTGAGACTCTAGCGAACAGGACAGTAATGCCAACAAAAAAACAATAACAACAACATAAATAATTACGCGTGCTCAGAAGGCATGTGCGTGAGCAAGGAAATGTCTTTCCATGAAACTGACGGACCAGCATCTCTTCTGAGCAACTGCTTATTTAACATGCTTCTCTTCATTTCAGGTCTAAACAAAAAAACAAAACTCAATTCTTTGCGATTGAGCAGTTGAAAAACTTCCCACTGAACTAATTCCGCCTAATAATTAATCTGGCCGGAAGGACTTAAGGAAGCAAAATTAATGACTCCACCTTAGAAATAGGAGAGAAAACTTACCCTAAACAAAAACCAGAAAGAAGTCTCTTGAAATCTGACTCATGTGTCATAATAGAATTCCCTCTCCTCAGTTAATGCGTTACCTCCTTCATTTACATTATATCAAGCTTGGAACACTCCATCAATGGTCTCTACACAAGGGACATCAGACAGCATCAATAAAAGACAACATAATGGGTCGCTCAAAAAGAAAACATATACCAGCCTAAAACCCCCGAGAAGCATATTCCCTGAGAATAGCTTATGACGTGTCGCACTTAATCCACTCACGGAGCCAACACTATACCTCTTTTGCATATAAAAGGCAAGCGTTTTGAAAACACTATTCCTGTAAACCAAGAAAGTGGATTTCAGAGCAACTGAAGGACTATGGCGAAAAGGGAAATTCCTCAAATAAAATCCAGAAAGAAGCTTTCAAGAAACTAACTCTCTGATATGCGCATACATCTCACAGAGTTAAAACTTACCGTACATAGGCCGTTTGGAAACTCTATATTTGAAGGTATCTGCGAAGGATATTAAGTGGTGCCTTGGGGGCCTGTGGTGTGCGAGGAAATGTCTTCCGTTGAAAACTGGAGGAGACGTTTTCTGAGCACGCTTTAGGGACATTGTGTCGAAAATATTCATCTCCATGCTTAAGTCCCATTCTTTGGATTGAGCAGTTTGAAATCACATGCTTTCTCTTGGACCTCGAGAAAAGAGACAATTTGGGAAACGTCCCAGGAATATATCTGACAAGAACATAAGCTCAGATAAAACAAACCAGAAGGAAACTTCTCGTGAAAAAATGCTCTGTACTACATGTGCAATCCACTCGCTCCAAGTCAGACCTTACTCAAATTTCATTGATCAGTACTCCTAACCAACTGGTTTGTTTAGTACATAGTGTCAAAGGAGTACTTCGGGCATCTTGAACATCTCTATGGATCCTCGTGAAAATCCAAAAATAAACTCTTCAGTAGAACTGAAGAGAAAGTTCCGAGGATGACTTTCAATCAATCATCAACCAAAAATTTCCCACACAACCCAAAAAAAACCCCAAAAAACAAAACCACCACCAAACCTGAACCACCAGACAAATCAACAACACACAAACCTTGCTTCAGTTGATCGCTGTTAGCATTTCACTCACAGACCAAAGTATATTCACACCTTCATTATACTCAGTAGTGATTTGGAGAATCCTTTGGGATGAAAGGCTCCCAAAGAGTAATTGGCGAAACCCCAAAGTACACTCTGTATGGTTCATTGATGGAAACAGGACACATATCCTCAGAGACAAAACTGGAAAGAAGCTTTCTGTGAAACTGCTTTGTGATACATATATTTATTCTCTCACATAGATAAAACTGTCTTTATATTACACAATTTGGAAACTCCATCATGGACGGATCCATGAAGGGAAATTCAGGAGCACATTCAGACCTATGGCGAAAAGGAAATATCTTCAGATAAAACTGGAGAGAGGCTTTCTGAGAAATTGCTTTGTGATGTGTGCATTCCACTCGGGGTAATACCGCTTTTCCATAAGGCAGTGTATGAACACCATTCTTGTAAAACTGAAAACTGACATTTCAGAGCGCATTGAAGACTATGGCGAAAAGTGAAATATCCTCAAATAAAACCCAGAAAGAAGCATTCCAAGAAACTTCTCTCGGATATGTACATTCATTTCACAGAGTTAAAGCTTTCTCTATTTTGCACAGTTTAGAATCTCTGTCTTTGAGGAATCTGTGAGGGGCTATTAAGTGGCGCCCGGAGGTCTGTGGTGAGCAAGGAAATGTCTTCCGTTGATAACTGGAGAGAAGATTTCTTAGCAACTGCTTTGCAATGTGTGTATTCACCTCATGGAGTTAAATCATTCTTTGGATACAGCAGTACGAAAACCCTGTTTCTGTGGAACCTGTGAAAGGACATTTGGGAACGCTCTTTAGAATATGCTGAAAATGAATACCCTCAGATAAAAAACAGAAGTAAGCTTTCTCTGAAACTGTTCTGGATTGTGTGAATTCCAGTCACACAGGTAAGCTTCTCTTTTCATTGAGCTGCATTGTACCACTGTTTCTGTTTAGTCTGAGAAGGGATACTCGGTAGCGCTTTGTGGTTTATGGTAAAACGGAAATACCTTTAGATAGACACTGGAGAGAAGCTTTCCAAGGACTTGGTTTGTGACGTGCACATTCCACTCACTGAGTTATACCTTTCTTCTCATACAGGATTCGGGAATCCTTTTAGGAGAAAAGCTACCAAGGGACATTGGGGAGTATATGGACAGCTATGGTGAAAAGGAAATATGCTCAGACAAAACTGGAATGAAGCTTGCTGTGAAACTGCTTTGTGATAGATATATTTATTCATCTCACATAGGTAAAGCTTTCTTCATATTACACACTTTGGAAACTCTGTCATGGACGGATCTGCAAAGGAACATCCGAGAGCACATTCAGGCCTATGGTGAAAAGGAAATCTTTTCAGATAAAACTGGAGAGAAGCTTTCTGAAAACTGCTTTGTGACGTGTGCATTGCACTCACAATGTTATACCTCTCTTCTCAAACAGCATCAGTTAAACCCTTTTGGAGAAAAGGTCCCAAGGGATATTTGGGAGCATATTGACGCATATGCAGAAAAGAGAAATAACCTCAGACAAAACTGGAAAGAAGCTTTCTGTGAAACTGTTCTGTGCTATGTGTATTCATCTCACATAGATAAAGGTTTCTTTACATTATGCTCCTTTGAAACTGTCATGGACGGATCCACGAAGGGACATTTGGGAGCACATTCCGGACTATGGGGAAAATCGAAATATCTTCAGACAAAACCGGAGAGAAGCTTTCTGAGAAACTGCTTTTGATCTGTGCATTCCACTCAGGGAGTTAAACCTCTTTTCTCATAAGACAGTGTTTGAACACTGTTCCTGTAAAACCAAAAAAGTAATATTTTGGAGTGCATTGAGGAGTACAGCGAGAAGTGGAATTTCCTCAAATAAATCCCAGAAAGAAGCGTTCCAAGAAACTGCTCTCTGATATGTGTATTCATGTCACAGAGTTAAAACTTACTCTACATTGCCCAATTTGGAAACTACATCTATGAGGAATCTGTGAAGGGATATTAAGTGGCCCCCTGAGGCCTGTGGTGAGCAAGGAAATGTCTTCCATTG
>NW_016802999.1:0-3416 GCF_001698545.2 Rhinopithecus bieti | reverse complement strand
CTCCTCGGCCTCCCAAAGTGCTGGGATTACAGGCGTGAGCCACCGCGCCCGGCCAATCACTGTTAGTCTTTTTGTTTACTTTGCCTTTGATAATAAGAAATTGAAAAAGTGATGTAGGTGAATTAATAAAAATTCATTATCTTACCACTATTAGAAAAAACAGCTGGCTGGGTGCAGTGGCTCACACTTGTAATCCCAGCACTTTAGGAGACTGAGACGTGTGGATTCCTTGAGCCCAGGAGTTCGAGATCAGCCTGGGCAACATGGCAAGACCCTGTCTCTACAAAAAAAAAAATACAAAAATTAGCTGGATGTGGTGGTGCCCACCTGTGGTCCCAGCTACTCGGGAGGCTGAGGTGGGAGGATCACCTGAGCTGAGGAAGGTCAGGCTGCAGTGAGCTGTGATTGCACGACTGCCACTGCATTCTAACCTGGGTGTTAGAGAGGGTCTCTATTAAAAAAAAAAAAAAAGAAAAACAACTGAAAGCAACTGGTGGTTAGCTTTATATATGAAGTGCAATATCTAAAGAAGTAATTTTGGAACCCAGTGTGGTGGCTCATGCCTGTCATCCCAGTACTTTGGGAGACTGAGGCAGGCAGAGGTCAGGAGTTTGAGACCAGTCTGGCCAACATGGTGAAACCCCATCTCTAGTAAAAATACAAAAATTAGCTGGGTGTGGTAGTGCGTCTGTATTCCTACTTATTCAGGAGACTGAGGCACAAGAATTGCTTGAACCTAGGAGATGGAGGTTGCAGTGAGCTGAGATTGCGCCACTGTACTCCAGCCTGGGTGACACAGCAAGACTCTGTCTCAAAACCAAAAAAAAGTAATTTTGGTTTTCTCTTCTTAAATAGTAATGCTATAACGTCATGGGCACAAAAACTGAAACAGAACCAACCAAAGAGAGCACATGTAGAAGATGGAGGTTCAAGATCTCAACAAGGAAATGCGCAAAACAAGAAGACACCAATTGAGAAAGTAGGTGAAAAATCACTTTCCCTGCGGGCTCCAGTACTGATGATTGTGTGGGTTTAGTACATGCTCATGAACAAAATTCTCATGCCCTTTCTTTTATATTGTTAATTTTTTCATTTATACATTTTTTTTTTTTTTTTTTTTTTTTTTTTGAGATGGAGTTTCACTCTTGTGGCCCAGGCTAGAGTGCAATGGCGTGATCTCGGCTCACTTCAACTTCCGCCTCCCCGGTTGAAGCGATTCTCCTGTCTCATCTCCCTGAGTACCTGGGATTACAGGCGTGTGCCACCATGCCTGGCCAAGTTTTGTATTTTTAGTAGAGCCGGGGTTTCACCATGTTGGCCAGGCTGGTCTTGAACTCCTGACCTCAGGTGATCCACCCACCTTGGCCTCCCAAAGTGCAGGGATTACAGGCATGAGCCATCACGCCCAGCCCGTTTATATATCTTTCTTTTGGTGTTTCAGAGGATTAGAAATAATGATTTGCTGTAAGTGTTTCTTCTTTAGTAGGATGGAAATCAAGGCTAATAGAGGATAAAATATTATGAAAATGAATCATTTGCAAAGGTCCTATTTCTCTTTGTACTGCAAATGTTTACATTTAGGCAGAGAGTAACCCATTTAATTGTTTAAAATAAACTTTCTTTTTTTAATTTTAATTTTTTATTTTTTATTATTATTATTTTTTGAGATGGAGTCTTGCTCTGTCCCCCAGGCTGGAGTGCAGTGGCGCGATCTCGGCTCATTGCAAGCTCTGCCTCCCAGGTTCACGCCATTCTCCTGCCTCAGCCTCCCGAGTAGCTGGGATTACAGGCATGTGCCACCATGCCCAACTAATTTTTTTTTTTTTTTTTGAGACGGAGTCTCACTCTGTCCCAGGCTGGAGTGCAGTGGCATGATCTCGGCTCAGTGCAAGCTCTGCCTCCCGGGTTCATGCCATTCTCCTGCCTCAGCCTCCCAAGTAGCTGGGACTACAGGTGCCCACCACTGTGCCTGGCTAATTTTTTGTATATTTAGTAGAGACGGGATTTCACCGTGGTCTCGATCTCCTGACCTTGTGATTCTCCCGCCTCAGCCTCCCATAGTGCTGGGATTACAGGCGTGAGCCACCGCGCCCCCGACTGATTTTTTTTGTATTTTTAGTAAAGACGGGGTTTCACCATGTTGGCCAGGCTGGTCTGGAACTCCTGATCTCAGGTGATCCACCCGCCTCGGCCTCCCAAATGCTGGGATTACAGGCATGAGCTACCAGTTAGTTCTATTTTAGAAAAGCCATTTAGCACTGTGTTCTGTTTTAGAAAAGTAATTTAATAGTGAATTGGTAGGTCTATTTTAGAAAAGCCCTTTAGTTTAGAACTGTGTTGGTAGTTCTATTCTGTTGACTCTCTGTGCCATCAAGGATGGTGTATCCTTGTTTGGTATGACAGCAGAAAAACATTTGGAGATGGGTAAAAATTGCTTTTTCTCGTTGGGATAGATTGGTATAAAGGGAGAATGTTTTCATACACAGTAGTTTCTTTTCTTCTGTTTTTTTCTAAGATTACAGGTCTTCTTGTGCAGACTTCCGCTTGTGATAAACTTTGGCCTTGTGGTTATGTACTCGGTGGGTTCCCCGATGTTCTCGCTGTCCTTTGTGATTGTAGCTCAGTATATGCCATGTAGCCCCATGGTTCTGCCTTAGCTGCACATTAGACTCACCTGAGGAGATTTAAAACTCTGCTTCTCCTGGCTTCTAAGCCTAGGTGCTAACCTGTGTTTTGGGACTTTAATCAGGTGATGCTGATGTGCGGTAGATTCTAGGAGCCGCTAGTTAATTAGGCCACTGCCTAATTTTCCTTATATTCAGTGGAGAATCAGACCAGCTGCCCATGGTCTGGCCCTGCCTTTGAAATGCTCTTCTGCTCACATCTTCTACCTCTTGTGATCATAGGGCAGAAAGTGGAGGCAGTGATTCCCTCTGAGTCTTTCTTTGCTCAGCTCCTGGACAAGTTTTAGTTTTCCTTTTTTTGGGTAATTGAAATATTCGGTATTAAATTACTAGGGGAAATCAAGTTTCTTTGATATTTCTGAACGCTAAATGATTTTGAGCTCATGGTGGTTGTTGAATCAGAGACGCCCCCGCCTCCCGAAATGCACTTCTTACGTGATTCTGGATTCACAAAAGTTAGAACTGGCCAGGTGCAGTGGCTCAAGCCTGTAATCCCAGCACTTTGGGAGGCCGAGGCGGGCGGATCATGAGATCAGGAGATCGAGACCATCCTGGCTAACATGGTGAAACCCTGTCTCTACTAAAAATACAAAAACTTAGCTGGGCGTGTGGTGGGCGCCTGTAATCCCAGCTGCTCGGGAGGCTGAGGCAGGAGAATGGTGTGAACCCAGGACGTGGGGCTTGCAGTGAGCCGAGATCGCGCCACTGCACTCCAGCCTGGGCGACAAAGCG
>NW_016802998.1:0-3401 GCF_001698545.2 Rhinopithecus bieti | reverse complement strand
AAGATCAACATACAAGATTCATTCTCTTCCTTTCTTTCTTTTTTACACTTTTAGATTACAGGCTGACATTTTTTATCATCAATTACTGTGGATTATGTGTTTTAAGTAATTTTTCTTACAGGCTCTAGAAAAAGTGAATTATTTAAAAGAGCCCATGTCCCCAGTTTTGTATTTCCAGAGTTATATCATTTTCTTCTTTGCAATAACTGTCTATTAAATGTTTCTAGCTGATCGCTGTCAGTGTACGACGTATCATAAACTGTGCCTGTGTTTCTATCAGAAGGTGCTGATGTGGCAGAAATAACACACTCACAGCAAGGTCTGTGTCCTGTGTTCTAGGAAGTGACAACCAGAAAGGATGTTGTTTTCTAGAAACAATATGCAGTCTTACTACCCATAACTTTTCTCAATATTTGGATCTAAATTCACAATAGTAACCATATGTAAGTTGGGTGTTATTAGAATGTATATGAATCTACTCAAAATCATAGCAATTTTTACATTGTTTATAGCAATGAAGATAACAATGACTTTTGCCATCCTCTGTTCTCAGTGTGGAAAAATGCATTACATCCCACGCTTTGAGTTTTCAAACATATACTCAAGAAAAAAACAAAACAAAACAGTTGAGGAAACATCAATCAATCAACAGTAAATACACATTTCACGTCATGTACATATAAGCATTGCATTCAGGTTATAGCTAATGTTAATTGGTATCTTACTTTGTGACCAACTGTCTAATCAGTTTGCCATACATTAATTCATTCAATCCTTTCTCCATTCTGTGATAAGATATTGTCATGAACTTTATGTTCTTCCCCAACAATTTACATTTTGAAGTCCTTTACCCCAAGGTCATGGCATTATAAGGTGGGGTTTGGCAGAGGTGATAAGGTCGTGAGGGCAAAGTCTCCATGAATGGGTTGTGTACCCTTATAAAAGGGACGCCAGAGAGCTCCCTCATCCCTTCCACCATGTGAGGACACAGTGAGAAGTCATTGTCTTTGAATTGGGAAAACAGGTCGTTACCAGATACTGAATCTGCCATGCCTTAATCTTTGACTTCCAACATCTACACTGTGAGCAATAAACGTCGGTTGTTTATAAGTCACCTTGTAAATGGTATTTTGTTACAGCAGCCAGATCTAAGAAGATACTATCAGCATTTTTTTAGATCAGAAAATTTGTTGTCTTTTAGATAAACAGTCAAGCTGGTGGGTGACCAGCTCTCCTAACTAATATATCCTGCACTATCCCACCTTGACATTGTTGAGTATAGTCACTGGAGCCGACTTAGAAAAAAGCAACATAAAATGAAAACAAAGGAATGATTCTATGTGAGAAAAAATATTTTACCTCTCAGAAGATTATATATGCTTTCCTTGGCATAGTATTTTCATTCATTTTAATTTGCCAGTAATAATTTTACATATTCATGTGTAAATATTCATGTTCTTTTAAAATATTTTAAAGAGATGAGGTCTTCCTGTGCTGCCCTGGCTGGACTTGTATTGCTGTGCTCAAGTGATCCTTCCTTCTCAGCCTTCCAAAGAGCTGGGATTATAGGTTTGAGCCTCTCTAGTTATATTGTGATATACAGTGATCAGGTCAATTAGCATATCATATCCATAATTTCAAACTATTTTGTGTTATGAATGTTAAATATCCTTCATCCAGCTATATGAAACTATATAATGCATTATTGTTAACTGTAAGCACGTTACAGGACTGTGGAACACTAAATCTTACAACTCCTGTCTAGCTGTAATTTTGTGTCCTTCAAAAAATAGCTCCTTATTTCCCTTTCCCACTTACTTTCCCAGTCTCTAGTATCCTCTGTTCTCTGTTCTACTCCTATGAGGTCAGCCGTTTTCAGTGTCTTTATATGAGTGAGAACATGAAATATTTGTCTTTCTGTTCCTGTCTTGTTTCATTTAGCATAATGTCCTCTAGTTCCATCTGTGTTGCTGTGAATAACAGGAAAAGATTACAGAGATAGAACAGGCTAGTGGTTACCATGAATGAGGAAGAGAGTGTGAAAACTACTGAGATTACAATAATCCCCTTAGAGGGATGTGTTTGTAGTAATGGACTAGTTTTAAATATTTGGTGGTCACAGAGATTATAAAATATGTGCATGTGATAAAACTATGTAGCATCATACACACACACACACACAGACACACAAGCATATAAATTATAAAGTCTCTTTATTGTATCAATGCCAGTTTCCTGGTTGTATTAATGTATTATAGTTATAAAAGATGCTACCATTGGGATCAATGGAGTATAAAATACCCATAACCTCATTGAATGTTTTCTCTTTTTTAAACATTTTATTTTATTTTAATTTTAAGTTCTGGGGTACATGTGCAGGATGTTCAGGTTTATTATGTTGGTAAATGTTTGCCATGGTGGTTTGCTGCAACTATCAACCCATCACCTAGGTATTAAATGCAGCACCTTTTAGCTGTTCTGCTTAATGTTCTCCCTTCCCTTGCCCTGGACAGGCCCCAGTGAGTTCTATCTCTTGCTTTGTGTTCATGTGTTCTTAGAGCTCAGCTCCCACTCATAAATGAAAACATGTGGTGTTTGTTTTCAGTTCTTGTGTTACTTTATTGAGGATAATGTCTTCCAGCTTCATGCATGTCACTGCAAAGGACTTGATCTTGTTCTTTTATTATGGCTACATAGAATTTTGTCTTTTCTTTCAACTTTCTGTGAATCAATAACTGTTTTAAAATAAAAGTTTCCAAAAGTCTATGATTCCTAATATCAATCTCCTAAAGTCCATGATGTCCTTTACCTACAAAGACTTGTGATGATATCAGGTTTACTCAGAAAACCTAGTGTACTTTCTCCATCTCAAGATACTTAAGTAAGTGACATTTACAAATTCCCTCATATACAAAATGGTGTATATAGAGAGGGGTTGGATAGTGCTGTGTGGTTGAATTTGAAAATGGAAGAAGAAATCACAAGCCAAGGAATTCAGGTGACCTCTAGAAACTGGAAAAGGCAAGAAAATTGATATACAGTTTATATACAAAAAAGTGTTTGTATATAAGGTGCCAGATTCATAGATTCCAAATTTTCTATTTTGGTCATATTTGAGAGGCATTACTCAGCCTACAAGAGTAAAGTCAAATAATGTAACATGAGGAAATGAGCTTCATGTTACTTTTTTTTTTTTTTACTTTAAGTTCTAGGGTACATGTGCACAATGTGCAGGTTTGTTACATATGTATACATGTGCCATACTGGTGTGCTGCACCCATTAACTCATCATTTACATTAGGTATGTCTCCTAATGCTATCTCTCCCCACCCTCCACAATAGAACCCAAGGTGTGGTGATCTCCTTCCTGTGTCCAAGTGATCTCATTGCTCAATTCCTAC
>NW_016802997.1:0-915 GCF_001698545.2 Rhinopithecus bieti | reverse complement strand
AGGACATAGTGTCAAAACCGCACTAGTGCTTTCTTTTTTTTTTTTTTTTTTTATACTTTAAGTTCTAGGGTACATGTGCATAACGTGCAGGTTTGTTACATATGTATACTTGTGCCACGTTGGTGTGCTACACCCATCAACTCGTCAGCACCCATCAATTCATTATTTATATCATGTATAACTCCCAATGCAATCCCTCCTCCTTCCCCCCTCCCTCTGATAGGCCCCGGTGTGTGATGTTCCCCTTCCCGAGTCCAAGTGATCTCATTGTTCAGTTCCCACCTATGAGTGAGAACATGCAGTGCTTTCAATCAATATACTGGAAGCATCTAGAGAACCTGTTAAAATATAATGTTATATGTATACGTTCTCATTATGGGATACATAAATATGTATTTGTAACCAGCTGTTCAGGTGATTTTGATGCATCTCGGCTGGCCAACATCAATTAATGTTTGGGAATTATTAAACTACATCATAGCAAATATTTAACAGTTGAGTTTCACTAGAAGGATTCTTATATATTTGATAGTTTACAATCAAGCATTTTATCTGAATCCTCTTACAACACTATTTATATATCATGGAAATTGATAGAGAGAAAACTATTTTCTCTAAAACTCCTGATCAGAGCTGTCCCAGTCTGGTATTTTCATAGCAGCACAGCTGGAGATTTGAGTACTTCAAGATCTATGCAAACTGCTATCTGGTAGAAGGGCTATTGGCTTGAAACTTCTCTTTGGAGCAAACTTCAAAATAGTTGGTTGGGTACAGACTGACTGCTTTTGGTAGGACTAAATGAATGTATTTTCACATTTGTCATAACAACCTTCTCACACTAAAGCACATTCTCACATTTATGAGATTTCTCAACAACTAATCTGATTCAATTATCAAGATGACTAAATTAACGCA
>NW_016802996.1:0-17414 GCF_001698545.2 Rhinopithecus bieti | reverse complement strand
GTTCCTATTTCTCCACATCCTCTCCAACACCTGTTGTTTCCTGACTTCTTAGCAGAGGTAATTCCTGCCTGGTTTGACCCTGGAACTGTTTTTGCTCAAGAGCCTCTGAAATAAAATTCTGAAAACTCTTAATACATAGAGAGATCATGTAATTCAATCCATAAACAATTTTTGTCTATGAAATCAAATGTCAATAACAAGTCAGCAAAAGCTATTAAAAGTATATTTATTCCTATTGAGGTGAATCAGAACACTAAAACTATGATGAGTTATGGAACTGTTGTTAAAACTAAATCATCCCTGTTGCTCTGGCAAGAAGACAAATTATAAAAATCAACACCATCCTCAGAAAAAGTTGTTGTGAATATCTGAGAAGCTGAGAAGCTGTTCAGAATCCTGATGTACATTTAATGTTGGAGGTGGGTGATTAACATTTTAAGACAAGAAAGACCATTCTTTGTATTCTGTTTGTAGAGTCTATGCTGAAGACATAAATTGTAATAGAATAACTGATATTGAAAGAATTTGAGCTCATGGTAAGGAAAATGTTTCAAAATCTCTTACATAAATGTTCTTTCCTGGATATGTTGGCCTTTTTGTTAGCCAACATCGGATTCATCTATAGAGCTTTTCAAACTACATTGACCTGGGCATCATCTCTAGAAAGGGCCTGGATCCTTGGCCATTGCTTAGGAGAGCATAATCCATCAATAAGGATCAACTCCTAGGGAATAAAAAATAAGCTTCTAGCATGTTTCAGTTTATACATTTGGAAGTTATTGGTGAAGCAGCTGGCACTATTAACCTATCCACATGGCTAGAAGAATATATGTGTAGAAAGAAAATAAGAGTACAATTTTAGGAACTCTCTGACCTGCAGGCTTCCCATCCTTCCTCAGGAGTCTGATACATCAGGTGTTAATCCAGAGAGATGGTCCTCTAGGATGAACAAACTGCTGGGAAGTCTTCTTACATGCTTTTCCCTAGACAACAGGGTCATAAAGCCATCAGCTGATACATACACCCCTACACTTCAGCACATTCAGCTCATTTCATACTTTTTCCTTTGGCTCATGCTTGAGCATATAGTCTAATCAGATTGAACAGAGCTACTTAACATTTGGCTTATTCTCAGCGTACATCTGATCCTGTTTTGACAATGCAGAACAACTTTTCTAGTCACCTAGCACTCACTACTTCCTTACCACAACTTTATTAGAAACCCCTATTATTTCTTCTAGGAACCACATCATAAAATCCCAAGAACCAAATCTGATGTTCTCTCTCTCTCACTCGCTCCTTTCTGATATCAGTTTGCTTAATTTTTAGCAGGTAAAAAATAAAGGAGTATCACATAAAAAGCAGCCATAGCAAAGAATAGAGTGTTCCTCAGACTCTAGGACTTAGGTGACAGAGCCAAAGGCATCTACTCTCTCCGAGCTTCTTGAGCCTCCCACCACAACATTCTAATTCTGCATGCTGTCAAACCCAAAGGACTTAATACTGAGGGGTGATTTACTGGGATGAAAGGAGAAGCCATCACTTTCAACCAGTGATCAGGAGTGTCAAATATAACAAACAATTAATATTAAGTAACACTGATACCCTTGAGTCATTGACTTCATTGTCTGGTGGCAAAATCATGGAGGAGAAACCTACGATATTGAACAAAAGGTAATTTATTCTTTAAAATTTAGGTTACTTGTAAGCAGAGCATGTTTACTCCCCTGGGAAGGGAAGGGGGAAATTTCAGGTGAGCACCAGTGTGTTTACTTGCCTTGCCAAATTTCAAGATAAAATTCTTTTTTTGTTATTTCCAGAAACATTCTGAGCTGACAGAATCAGGGAATATGCAGCTGTTTGCCTTTTGTAAGTTAAAGTTGAATGTGTCTACGGTTTCTTATTTGCTAACTCTGACAGGGCTTGACAAGCTTGGTGAATAGAGTGCACCTGACCAATTTCTTGAGATGGGAGAATTTATAGACTCTCTCAGCTAACATAGCCAAGGCTTCTGGGAGAAGTTATCAAGCTCCCCAGGCTGAGAGTATACTAACATTGATGAGAATGAAATTGGATGTGCATGCGGCTAAACACTGGGCTCTGGAATAAAATGAAAACTTGAAAGGGGATCATATTTGGGTAAAAAAAGAGTAGTGTGGCAAACAGGGAATTCAACTGGATGAGATTCTCAATTGTTGGGAGAGAAGGGTGTCTACACATTATAACTCAAATGAGCAACACAGGTAAGTTCAAGCAGAAAAGAAGTTGGGAAATTATGACTGTGGAAAGGTTATTAGTATAAATGATTATACATTTCCCTATTGTGCATATGTTTTGTATGTATGTGCATGTTTTGCTTAACCATAGAACCTGTTCAGTTTTTCTCCAGGTAAACAAACGAGGTTTTCAGAAAAACTTTTTTTTACTGGTTGTGATAATCAAAGGATTTTTCTTTCAATGAAAGGCTGCATTTATCTCAAGAGAGGGAGTAAATTAGGTTTCCTGATTTCAAGACATTGTGGATCCCAGGACTGGGATGTAAAGCCTCCAGTGCTGAAACTGCAGAGAGAGAAAATGCCAGCCCTAATCAGCTTCTCTTTATTAATTTATGTTTTTTCTAGGATGTACCAACCTAGGGGAAAGGGAGAGGAAGGAAGAGCGATAGGCAAATCACAATTTCCCTTCCTCCCTCCCTCCAGACCTGACCTGTAAACATTTATTCCTCCTCAAATTATCCGCAACATTTCTGAACATCCCAGTGGCATCAATCGGGCATTTCATGGCAGAGGATGGGCATCGTCTCAGCTGTTCCCGGCATTCTCTATTTCCTCTTGCTGCCTGTTCCTCAGGCGTGGTAATGGAGGCACCTCTGCTGCTCTGCTCACTCTTGTCAGTGTCCTTAACACCAATGCAGGTGCTGTCCACCCCTGTGCTGACAGTGTGAATCTGCTAACTGTGCTGTGTCTCAGGGGTGCCATCTGCCATCCCTGCAGAGACACAGATGCTGTCTGCTGTCACTGTAAAAGCTAATGGTGTCAATGCAGCTGATATTTGATTTATAGTTCCTTTAGGTTTAATTGGATATCTCTTACCCCCCAGAGCCCAGTCCAGTAGAGACTGCATCAAAACACAACATGAATGATAACATTCTGAATCCTCAAAAATCCCTTCTCATTTAAGACACTGGTCCACACACTCCTTTTACCAAAGTTAAAGTATGTCTTGATGTTTTCTTTCCTTGGATTGAGTCTTTCCAAAGAGGTTTCTCCTTCCCTGTAGTGGATAAGGTAGGCCTCTCCTTATCCTATGGTGAATGAGGTAGGCCTGTCTCCAATCTTCTAGACATGACCTACCTTGTCTGAATCCAAAGCACTGCTAGGTTACTAAAATTCACTCATTTGTTCATTAGACAAATAGTGTTATTGAACACCTATTTACCAGGGATTCTGCTAGATGCTAGGGATGCAATGGTTTTTATAAACATTAATATTATTTATGCCTTCATGAAGCTTTCATTGTACTAGGAAAAATAAAATAATAATAAAATAAATGAGACTAAGTTTATATAATTGGAAGAGTGCTGACTCTATCAAAACATGAGGAAATTTTTGAATCTACACTTTGAAGAAAGGAAAATCAATTTGCTCAAGTTCATTCTGGAAGTAGGTCAATATAATAAAAGGTTCCAATGCTTATGACCTTCTCAACAAGAGTTTTGGAGAAATGTTCAAAATTACCTGGACAATCTCCAGCATCAGTCCTAGGAAACAGAATTATAGATCTCCCCTAGGTGAAGCTTCACAATTATTTCCTTCTCTGTGATCAGGAGCACTAGGTATAATTGGCCACAGTCAGCAGTCATGAATTTCAGAACACAAATCATCCATGAGGGTTCTGAAGTATCCTGAAAATAAGATAGGAGCATTGTTCCAATTCATTCAGAACCATCTTTGAGGTTAGTCTCACAGCTCCCCTTCAGAATTAATTTGATCACTGGCTCTCCCAAGTTTCCTGAATAGAAAAGGCCCCAAGACAAGGGTGTCTAAATCAGACTATGAAGCCACTGAAAGTTCCACTTTCACTGCCACCATCTACATTGTCATCACTACTTTTGTGCTGGGTTCTGGGGCAGGTAACCTTTGGGAGATGGAAGGTGGAGAGCAAAGGCTCAGGGAGCACTTCCTACCACAGAGCCAGTAAGTGGAGAGGCCGGAGAGAATCCTCCTCACTCCCCAGCTAATGAGGTGCCAGGAACCTGAAAAATAATAAATATTCTTAGAAGGAATGAAAAATAGTCCCAGGCCATGTTAGAACAGAGCAGGTCATAGCTGCCACTTAGGTGCAGACAAGTACAAAACCATTTGCAATATCTCAAGCACAGATGCCACAGTGCAGGGCCCCGGGCTAGTGAAAGACCCATGGGCACAAAGGTAGTGATGATGACCACATGGTTGGCAATCGTGGTAGGTATAAAAATGGAATTGCAGTGGAAGCAGCCTTTTGTTGTCATAAAATGTCCCCCCTTATCCTTCCAAGATCACTCAAACCTTTTGGATAATAGATCATCCAAGTCCCTGTCCTCCACTCCTGAATCTCACCTCTCTTCTCAATAGTCACTCCTGACGGCTACTATCCTCATGCCCTGGGTATTCCTCCCTGCACTCTGCTCTCCCCAACCCCTGACCTCAGTGTCCAAATATTGCCACAGCTCTACCCATTAGACAAGTCTGGATTATGCATCAGGGCATCTTCTTATTATCCCCAGACCTTATCCCTCAATTGGAGCAGATTCCTTCTGTCAAGACACTTTAATATCTCAATATCTACAGCAGATTTCCTACAGAAGCCTCTAGCACACTGGTGTGGACCCCGGAAAGACAATCCATGTTATTGCTCCTCCACAAATATCTATTTTGCTTCATTATGTATAAGGTTGAACTTACTATTAGAATTTCAAAGCTGCAATCGACCTCTGCTTTCTAGACTTTATGATCTCTCACAGTCACCTATGGAATTTAAACCTTAACACATGGTATGTGCTATGTGCTATTGGGAGAACTGGGTCAAAAGGAAATAATTTTCAGTAGGGTCGAATGAAGAAGTTGTGGAAATCTAATGTATAGCATGGTGACTGTAGCTATTAGGTTGGTGCAAAAACAATGAAAAGTCATGGCTAAAACCACAATTGCTTTTGCACCAACCTAATGCTAATACTGTGTTGTACACTTCAAATTTGCTAAGAGTAGATCTTAAATGTACTTTCCACAAAAAAAAAAAAATGTAATTATGTGAGATGATAGATAGGTTAATTAGCTTGATTGGGGTAATCATTTCACAATATACGCATATCAAAACACCATGTCATACACGGTAAATATATACGTTTTATTTTTCAATTATAACTGAATAGTGAAGAGGGAACAAAAGAGAAAGAAAAAGAGAATAAACTTTACTAAGAGGTAAATGAATAAATGAATAATGCATAGATAAATAAACAAAATGTTCACATTATGTAGTGGTTCACTAGTTCAAAGTTATGGATTTAGGAACTCAATAAAATAAACATATTTAATGTTTGCACTGATTTGGAGCCTTTAGTCATGAGAAGGAGACATTCTACTGATAAGGAAAGAACTAGTCAAATATCCTCAGGCCGGAGGGAGAGTTAACTGCGTGGTATGCAACCAGTGCAGTCTCACAAGGTCATGCATGTGAAAAGGTCTCACACTTGGTTTAATGCTTTGCTGTCATGATCTTGAAATTCTCAATAATTTTGAACAGGGGTCTTGAATTTTTATTCTGCACTGGGCCCTACAAATTAAGTAGCTAGTCCTGCATGAATGGGTTAAGATCATGCAGTCCACATATTAGTGGAGTCTTAATTCAGAAGAAGTGGCAGGAAGCTCCCAAATAAAACTCAAATAAAATTACAGAAAAGAAAATACAAAGCAATTAGCATCAACTATTGACTTATCCTAAGGGATTCAAAAGTAAAAGAAAAATCAGCCATCCAACCTACCTCATAATCAGGGCAAAATTCCTCTTTGGTATAAGCTCTTCAATCTGTTCTTACTTTATGCTTTCAATCCGTTACACAAGGAAAGTCTCAGAATCTCCACAAGGAAAGGTCTAGGGTAATCAGAGGGAATATCATGGAAGAGTTAGGGCTTGACAACCTCTTTGTTTACATGGGTAAATGTGGCATTTATATGGAGACTATGTCTATATGGAGAATAAAGGAGGTTTTTCCAAATAAGAAACATAGAGTTGGCATAGCATATGCCAAGGTTAGGTACAGTATAGGGTGTATATGGAACAGCGATGAAAATGTAGTTGGATAGGGATTGAAGGAAAGAGGCAGATTCAGAGGGAACTGGCAGAGGTTCAAAACTGGGTAATAGAGAAGCAAGATAGACTCCTGAGAAAGGCAATAAAGTAACAAGTGTGGTTTTGTCTAAAAGCTTACTTGACAAATATTTGCCTTTTGGTCTGGGGTGAGAAAATATGTAATAAAGACAGCCAGTAGGGAGAATGTTACAATCATCTACAATGATGCCAGTAAGCATTGGAATTAAAGGAAGAAAGTAAGAGGTGATGTTTTTTTCTAATGGTCTCCAAAAATTTTGGTGATCAATGGGGAATCCAGATTTAAAAGAGAAAAGTTGAGGACTTAGTGTAAACCCTTGGGCAGGATTTATATTCACCACCAGAGAAAATTATTGAAACCAGAAGACATACAGAAAGAAAGGTAAGAGAGACTGAGAGACAGAAAAATGAAGAGAGGGAAATACTTTAAAACATTTTATGCAGAGAGGTGCTTCTAAGATAGTCAATAAAGGGAAAAAATAGGTAGAGGACCCCTGGATTTGGCAACAAGCAATTTAATATTGTTTAAGGTTTAATACAGCACTTTTCAAAAGTGAAACATTGATACAGTTTTATTTTGTAATTTTACATTTAAGTCCCTGAGATAATGCTCCAGAGAACATGACCATGCATTCTGCTTGCCATAATGCCCCTAGCACCTAGTACAATGTGATGAGAAATCAGCCCTCCATAATCAACAGAGCCTCATATAGTGTCTTCTAAAAGGGAAAGATCTCAACTGAAAAGACAATATCATGTCTTACTTCTCTTGACAAATGATATAACCCCTTTACAAATCCTAAATATGATATTGGAAAAATGCAGTGACCTTTTATTTTCAATATTGCCATCAAGTGTTTGCAAAGAGCATTTTCAAAGGATGGTAACATAACAACAAAATGCACTTTGCTCTCCCCTGCTGAGCATCTTGATGTATCCCTGAGGGTCCTGAAGGCTCCTTCTCCCCTGCTGACCACAAAGCAAATCTTGGAGGTTGTCGTAACTATCCTCAAGTATCAAAGACAACCTATCATTTTCTCATATTAAGGAGCTATTGAGTATTTGAGGTGATAGATGTGTTTGCTTTGTGTGATGGTCCCCAAATGATGAACTCTCTCCTCCTCCCTGCAATGCAGCTGTGTAAACAGGGAAGTCTTCTTGGTGAATTCTGTGGTATCTATTTTCTACAACAAATGCTAGGAATATAAAAGGCACTCCAAAAAATTTGATGAATGAAAGAAGAGTGATACATCCTCTACATTAAGACTTCTAGATAGTCGTCCATCCCCACATAATGACACTGAATTTGCTTTGTTTGAAGCATTAAAAAGAACTAGGTCTTTATTTGTCCATTATACCTCAATAAAGCTGGAAAAGAATTAAAATCAGAGGTTGATGGTCAGAGTACAAAGTCTCAATTAGACGGAATACATTGTTGTTGTCATTGTTTTACTTTGAGATATATTGCACATTGTGGTGAATGTAGTAAATAATAACCCATCACTCATTTCAAAATTGCTACGACAGTACATTTCTAATGTTCTCACCAAAAAAATAAGTATTTGAGGCGATAGATGTGTTTGTTTGATTTAATTATTCTATATTATATTCATAATTCATAACATCACTTTGTTCCCCATCAATATATATAATTATAATTTGTCAATTTATAATTAAAAATAAAAATTGAAAAAAAAAGAAATGAGTCAGTCTGGAGGGAGCTCATCAGTTGGGGAGCATCACACGAAGCAAACAGATTCACTGGGCTACAAATATTCTGGTTCCTAAAATCAGAATAACGAAAAGACAAAGCAAGAAGACAATACAAAAGCTAACATATGTGCTCCTGTTAATTAAGAAAAAGTAACAACATCCCATACAAACACACTTTTTACACCAGGCACAGTGGCTCACACCTGTAATCCCAACACTTTGGGAGGCTGAGGCGGGCAGATCACCTGAAGTCAGGAGTTCGAGACCAGCCTGGCCAACATGGTGAAACCCTGTCTCTACTAAAAATACAAAATTAGTTGGGCAAAGTGGTAGGCACCTGTTATCCCAGCTACTCAGGAGGCTGAGGCAGGAGAATCGCTTGAAACAGGGAGGCAGAGGTTGCAGTGAGCTGAGATCGCGCCATTGCACTCCAGCCTGGGCAACAAGAGTGAAGCTCTGTCTCAAAAAAAAAAAAAAAGAAAGAAAGAAAGAAAGAAAAAGAAAACATACACACACACACGCACTTTATATGTGACTTAGAAATTGTAGGAAAGGCTAGAAGAACCAAGGATATGTTTTTCTTCCCACCAAACCTGCGACTGGAATCAGTCCTAAAAGTGACAGCAGGCCTGGCGCGGTGGCTCAACCCTATGATCCCAGCACTTTGGGAGGCCGAAGCAGGCGGATCACGAGGTCAGGAGATCGAGACCATCCTGGCTAACATGGTGAAACCCCATCTCTACTAAAACACAGAAAATTAGCCAGGCGTAGTGGCGTGCACCTGTAGTCCCAGTTACTAGAGAGACTGAGGCAGAAAAATTGCTTGAACCCGGGAGGCGGATGTTGTGGTGAGCCGAGATCGCACCACTGCACTCCAGCCTCGGCGACAGAGCGAAACTCCATCTCAAAAAAAAAAAAAGTGAGGGCAGGGGAATACCTACATGGGAATGCCCCAAACCATCCCTAGGTGGGACCAGGCGGGATTCCAAAGCAAGTGACACTAACTGCCAGGGTGATCAGTGCAAAGCATTTATTAGGGAAGCTTACGACTGCTGCAGCAATCATTGTGACAATGAAAGAAAACAGATGTTTTACCTAGGTATGTCCACAGTGTGTGGGGGGCAAAGTACAGAGTTTATGAGGATTTAAGGAATTTGGCTCAGGGTTGGGGCCCATTTCTTTCAGTGTTTTGGGCAACAACATAGATACCTTTATCAGTGCTAGGAATGTTCAAGGCCCCAGTTTGGGTTCAAGCCTGCTGGGAAAACCTGCAGCTGGCAGGTCACAGAGCAGTCTATGCAGTCTCTGATTCTCAGTCAGGACACAGAAAGAAAGGGGGAAGAATTAGGGGACCCTACAATATGAGAATGAGTGAAATTATTAGAAAGAAGCAGCATATATTAAATGGAAAAAAATACTGCAGGCAAGCAAAAATCTTCAGAGGAAATAACCAAAGAAACTGGAATAAAAATGGTCACCCAGAAAATGGCTACATATTTCTGATGTTTTATTTCTAAGATATCACTACCAAAATGTTAATAGCTAAAAAGGCTCCTAAACAATATCTGGAGCCATTGTGAGTATTGGCTAAAATCAACAAAATAGTACATAGTCATTGGAGTACATGTCATGCATAATAAAGAAGAATATCACAGGCAGAAAAACATACAGGTGCAAAACACAAAGGACCCAAGGACATCTCTCTAAGATGACAGGGGAAAACATCCATGAACTATGCGCAGATATAGAGGTGAAGGCAATGAACTGTACATAGACAAGGATGTGATTTAAATTATGCTAGTGTGATGCTGGATAAACCAATAAAAGATCTTAATCACTGCAACAAAAGCCCAAGGTTAATTGTGACAAACTCCACCAACAGCAGCACAGCAATAATGTAAAAAAAGATGACTTTGGACAGAAGCTGTACAGGGGCTACTCTCTGCACCTGGAGAAGTTCAATATAACTGCATGAAAGAAATCAGATATAAATCTGTCCAAAAGAGAAAGGAAAAACTCTTAGATAGACAGATGGTATTTTTTAAATTATAATGAAACTAGCTTCAGAGAAATCTTTGACAGGGAAGTGAGGCAAGAAAACAGGCACTATTAGCATAATGGGCCCCAGAGTCCAAGTACAATGTAATGAATGCAAAATGTACAGTAGATATAAAGGGAGTCACTAACAGCCCCAATCCACCAAGGAGCATGGTCTCTCAGAATTGCCAAGAAAAATAAGAAAGGTTCTCATTAACTTTCTGCTTCCAAGTGACCCCTTCAAGTGCAGAAGTTTCCCTGGAAAACTCATGACCAGGAAATCAATCTCAATGGACAAAGAGAATTTGACCTCTGCCTAGTTATCCTCTACTTTGGAGCCAGGTTGGAAAAACAGAGAGAAAAGTTGGCATGAAAACTGCCTTTAACTCTTTAACCACTGTTATGTAAAGAAAATAATATCTTAACATTACAACCATCAAAAAATGCACAGATATGACAGGCTAGGGAACATGCTGTGTCCCTGTTTAAGTCTAAGAAAGAGATTTTTTCATAAGATGTATAAGCTGAACTCTGGGGACTTTTGTACTTTCACCAAGCACATTCCTCTTCCCATGAAACTCTGTACTCTCTGTATCTATTGTGTGTGGGGGGTGGGGGGGCGGCGCGAGGAAGAGGAAGAGAGAGAAGCAACAGAGAGAACATTAGGAGAGACAGTTTGCTCCTAAACATGTGCCCTTTGCACAAGGGGACATCATTCCTTTCACATCCAAATCAGCCAGTACCTACCACCTTGCCCACAGTAAGCTTGGTTAACAGAAGTCTGTGCTGCGGCCCTTGGTCTGAATAGACATAGCTAAACCAATTAGCTGGGGAAGACAGAACAAAAGAGAGTCTTTCTGCAGAAACCTCTTTCAATACCCTTCTGATGTTTCCTACAGTAGTAAGGGGATGGGGTCAAGTCTGAACAACTTCCCTCTGAGTTTGCTGCTATTCTATTTGACTATCCTCCACATTATTAATAAATATTATTATTCAGGCATTCTTACCAAACTCTACATTCCCTCACACTGCGCCCTTTCTTCTAGGTCTGTCCTCTCTTCCAGATCTGCCCTCTCTTCCTCTGCCTTCCTTTGTCTTCCTTCTTAACACATCCCAGTTCTTTCTGCTGTCAACTAAAAAATTAAAAATGTATACATTTAACAAGGAGACTTTATGTGATATAAAGAGTTACAGCCTGTAGAGTGGCCATTCTGACAGACTAGGAAATGTAGCCTCCAGTAGAACCCAGAAGCAGGCACTTCAAGGGAGTGGAGGGTGAAATAGGGATTTACACTAAATGGGTTGGCCAAGGATACACATTCAACAGGTTACAGGCAGAGTTATGAATATTGATGAAGGAGGGACATGTGCATGTGTGAAAAACAAACTTGCATGCTATATGCATCCTACGTTCACTCTGAAGTGGAGACTTATCAATTAAATGTACTACAGTTAAGCCCCATGTGTCAAACTGTGAAGCAGGGACACAACAGCACTCAAGTGCACAGATTCTGTAAACTGGCCAGAACCAGCCCATAGTCAGTGTTCTTTTATCAGAAAAAAGTTACTGAAATCAGTCTCTTGTTCAATCAAAGATGTGGTTATGACATGTGGAGCAGGAGGATCCATTTGTCGGCATCTGGTGGTGGATGAGCCGTCCTTATTCTAATATTGCTTATATCTGCCAAGTGCTTGTCTAGCTGCTAGAGTAAATGAAAAACCTTACAACAGTCAGAAAACAGCTTATTATTTAAGTATCGGAGTGCCTGATTTATCCCTTGCCTGGCATGGTCTTGCATCCTGTTTATAAGTTGGTATCTTATTGCTACAAAGATTTCATTCTGTCAGTCTTATGCTCTCTATTTTAACATTAATGCTGATCAGTTGTTGTGTCTAAATTGCAAAAGAGAGGGCCAATAATGAGCTGTGTCTGACCTCCAGACCCTTTATGGCTGGGAACTTAATATTTTAAGGTTTTTCTAGGGTCCGCCTGGCCAACAGGGCTCCATTGAGTTGGTTGGAGAGCTTAGAATTTTATTTTTAGTTGTAATTTCCTTGCTTGTCTCTATCCCACTTTCTTTCTGCCCATCATTTTTTTCTAGTACTTCATCCTCCTTCTCTCCAGCTTTCTGTCTTCCTCAGTTTGGGCTCCCTTTGCCAAGCACCTTCCTTTATCACTTCCCATTTAACCCTCCCCACTCTCTTCTTTCCAGCCACCATATTGAATCTCTGAAACTTGCTGACATTGAGATTCAAGAATTTTAGTGTAGTAAAACTCTGTCATTTATCATAATTGGGAGAAAAAAGGTCATTTTCACTTAATGAAATTTTGAGGAAGAAAATGTTTCCTTCACAAGAAAAAATCAGGCTTCACATGGACACAGAGAAGGGAACATTCACACACTGGGGCCTCTTGGGGTGGGGGCACGGAATGGGGAGGGGGAGCATCAGAAGCAAATACTCAATGCACCATGGGGCTTAAAACCAAGATGATGGGTTGATAGGTGCAGCAAACCACCATGGCACATGTATACTTATGTGACAAATCTGCACTCTCTGCACATGTATCTCAGAATTTAAAGTAAATTTTTAAAAAGAAGAAGAAGAAGAAGAAGAAGAAGAAAATCAGGCTTCAAAACACTCCAGGAAAAAGCCTTGAAACCACTGTTGCAGAAGGCAAGCTGTGAAGGTGTTTTAACTGATAGCATTATTTATAATTAGTACAGCCATTGTATGAGTATATATGTTTCAACTGAAGGCCTTCACTCTTAATCAGCGTAACATTTTCTTTGTTTATTCTATTAATTTACTCAGCAACCCCTTTTTCACGGAAGCAGGTTAAACAAAGATTCTGAGTAACAAAGCTCTAGGTCTCAGCAGATGGCCCATAGGAACAGCCTTGCTGGTCTAGTCAAAACAAATTTTGCACAATAAACACTTGCTCTGTTCCACCGCCTTGTCACAATCACACTCCATGTCAGAATCATTCCCTGTGGAGGAAAAAAATTTTAATTGGTTACTGTTTGGTGTTTGCCTTGTAAGCTGTCAGAGTTGGCCTTGGGTATAAATATAGAAATAGTCTAAGTTTATCAGGTAAGTCCTGCCCTCTTGTTTTCTTATCCTTCTCCCTTCTTCTATCCCACTGGAGATCTTGTTCTCACGAACAAGTAGTTCATTTTCCTGTCCTCCATGGAAATGCCTCCCTCTTCCAATGATCAGTCCCCATTCCAGGAAAATTTACCTCACTAATAACACTATTCAAAAGAAAAGACACCCAGCATTGTGCCATGTATATAGTTAGGATTAAATGCATATTTGTGGCTGGGAACAGTGGCTCACACCAGTAATCTCAGCACTTTGGGAGGCCGAGGCAGGTGGATTACGTGAGGTCAGGAGTTCAAGACCAGCCTGGCCAACATGGTGAAACCCCATCTCCACTAAAAATACAAATAGTAGCTGGGCATGGTGGCATGTGCCTGTAATCCCAGCTACTTGGGAGGCTGAGGCAGTCGAATCACTTGAACCTGGGAGACGAAGGTTGCAGTGAGCTGAAATTGCACCACTGCACTCCAGCTTGAGCAACAGAGCAAAACTCTGTCTCAAAATAAGGGAATAAATACACACAAACATACATACATATTTGTTGAATAAACTAAAAATAGTAATGTCATATCAAGAACTCTTTTGTTATTTTACTAATCAACTCTGTTTTCTGTGAGATTTAACCTGTCTAAAAAAGTGCTGAATTTTAAAGAATAATATCTTTTTCTGGATCAAAGACACACACAACTTTGAATCTGATGAATATGAGATCTCAAGGCACTTACCTTGTTGACAGCCCTTTCTATGAAATCTACCCTTCACCCACAACCCAACCTGCACCCCATTTTCAGAGAGTGCACAGCCACGCCTCCTGCTGAGAGGCTGTCTTTGGAACTGCTGACTACTACACAACTCAGAAACTTCACTGGCCAAAGCAGATTGAACTAGAACACCTTATCCAAGTTGAAGGAACTAGTGCTTTCTCCAGAGAAACTGGAAATAGAACTGAGGGACTCCAGTCATTTGGAATCTAAGGGCTTATATTTGTATGAAGACCTAAAGGCTGAGATGAGACCAGTTTGGGAGTGACTGTGGTATCTCCCCATTGCAAAAACCTGCCTAAAATAAGTTGATCACTTACAACTATTGGTTCTTTCACTGAAGGCAGAGGCAACAATATTTTAGCATCACAATTCAGAAAAAAATTATTATCACAACTGAATGGCAGAATGCATAAACAAAGTCAAACTGAGTCTTAAGACAAGAAATGCCCTTCCAAAAATGTAATCTTACACATTTTCTAGGAGAGTTGTACATGCACTTCTAGCCAATCCCATATCCTGAACATCACACATTTCACTAATGAAAAGTCATTTCTAATGCACTTCATGCTAATTTAAAATGGTGTACAGCCGATCTGAGATAAACATGGTTTAAAATTGTGGTAACCGTCTTCACAACGTAGATTTCTCCTTATTTCAAACACTAAGAAGCAAGTATATATTGCCAATTAGCATCTCCCCAAGAGAAGCATCTGACTGGATATTTCAAATCTTAACTAATGATCCTTCAAGTACAAATCAACTATGTATATACAGATGTATGTATACATGTGCATACCTATATATGTATGTGTATATGTGTATATCTACATATACATATATATACATATACATACCATCTTCACTAAAGAGTTTTAATATAATTTACAGATATTATAATAGGCATGTGCTAGGAGAGCCCAAGTACCCACTCTACAGAAAGAAGGGATGAAACTCATGCAGGCAGAAGCAAAAGGAGGACACGGGGGACTCCAGAAAGAGAACTCTCAAGATACCTGCGTTTTGGTGATTTCCCTCATACTGGCTTCAATTCTTTTTAAGACCTAGTTGTACTTTCTACTTTGAGGTTGTACAAGATACCTCTATATTATTATATTAAATTTCTTCTTTACCTTAAACTCACTTGAATATATTCTGGTACTTGCCTCTAAACAATCCTAGGCTAAGAGATTAATGCTGTTACAGAGTTAATATAAATACAAACAAAAATAAAGAAACTGGACATTTTAGGCCGGGTGTGGTGGCTCAAGCCTGTAATCCCAGCACTTTGGGAGGCCGAGACGGGCGGATCACGAGGTCAGGAGATCGAGACCATCCTGGCGAACATGGTGAAACCTCGTCTCTACTAAAAAATACAAAAAACTAGCCGGGCGAGGTGACGGGCGCCTGTAGTCCCAGCTACTCGGGAGGCTGAGGCGGGAGAATGGCGTAAACCCGGGAGGCGGAGCTTGCTGTGAGCTGAGATCCGGCCACTGCACTCCAGCCTGGGCGACAGAGCGAGACTGTCTCAAAAAAAAAAAAAAAAAAAAAAAAAAAAAAAAAAAAAAAAAAAGAAGCTGGACATTTTAGTTAGCTTCCCAGCCTTATTACATGGAAAAGTATGATTTCCATTCGGCATACTAAAATACAGAAAGTGGTTCAAGGACCACACTTACCATCTTACAGACTCCTAGGGACCTCTATTTCAGAACCACCAAACGGAGGTATGAATGCTCAACTGCTTTTCTCCAAGCCTTTCTCAGTGTATGCTCATTTTAAAAGAGGATACTTCTTAAACTCAACCAACCTTTGTTGGGTACTTAATATATGCAAAGAACTGACTTAATTGCAGTCTAGACTTTGAAACATTGGCCAATATCAGACAGATGCAGATGAAGGGAAATGGTCATTCAGACAAGGCTGGCATCAGACCCAGACTTGTAAAGGACACTGCAGAGGATCAAAGGATGAACCAGTGAGGACTTCAGTAAGACCAGGACAAAGACGATTCTTGGAGCTGTTTCTAAATAATAGTGCTACTGAATTCTTGTTCACAAGAGAGTGGAGTAAATCTGTTTCTATAATTAAGTTAACTTTTCAGTAAGATATATATGGTTTGTTACATAATATGAATTCTGTCAATTTATACAAAAATATCTGTTCAGGCTGGGCGTAATGGCTCACGCCTGTATTCCCAACACTTTGGGAGGCCAAGGCAAGCAGATCACGAGGTCAGGAGTTCGAGACCAGCCTGGCCAATATAGTGAAACCCTGTCTGTACTAAAAATGCAAACATTAGCCAGGTGTAGTGGCACGTGCCTGTAGTCCCAGCTACTTGGGAGGCTAAGGCATTAGAATCGCTTGAACCCAGGAGGCGGAGGTTGCAGTGAGCCGAGACCATGCCATTACTCTCCAGCCTGGGTGACAGAGTAAGACTCTGTCTCAAAAAAAAAAAAAAATCTGTTCAAAGCACCCTCTTTCACCCTAGCCCCTGTTAGAAAGCGTCAAAATGAATATTTGAACTCGGTGTATCCTAATTAACAATAGTAGTTAAGATTCTGTGGTCTTGAGGGGGCAAATCAGGTAATTCCCATTATCTAATTCTTATTAAGTCCTTCTGGCTAGATGTGTTACAATGCTTTTGTGAAAGCAGCCATTTCAGTCCTTTGTGTGGTAGCACAGATGCCCAAATGCTTGTTTTGCTTTCTTTGTTAACCTTGAGACTCTTCCATAATTTTCTCTATTCTCCTAAGGGCCTGTTCATGTGGGAACTCATCAGTCCAGATACCCTCTTGCTTTCCAGCCCTTTGGAGGACCATGGTATCCTTTCTCACCAGCAGGTCAAGGCTACCTGGTGTCCTCCAGATCAGTATCATGGAAAACGAGGGCTGTGATTCTCCTTTATCCTCTTGAAGGCTTTGGCCTTCTTATACACAGTGATCTAACTTCTAATCATTAAGGACCTCTGCTTAGAAGAGGTCTTGGGGAAATACTTCTTAGCCCTCTCCTAGGATAATGGGGATCTCTTTGCCATTTATTTGCATAACTAAGAAGCTATTCAAATGATTCTCCTCTTCAAAGGTCTTATTAAGCTGACTGTGGCCTAAACCTCTAGAAGGCACTTCATTCATTCACACAAATACATCTTGAGTCCCTAGAGAGGCGAGTATGCATTTCAAAGGTTTACTTCCCACCCTACAACCCACTCAGCTCACCTAGTCTCTAAAAGGCACTGATTTGCATATTCATTATCCCTTTGGATCTGACATCACCATGTATTTTCTGCCAACACACTTGATTTTCTTTCCTTTGTGCTCAGTGAGTTATGCTTCAAAAGAAAAGCAATCAAAGGCAGTGGTTAAGAGAATAGACTCCGGAAGGGGGGCGGAGCAAGATGGCCAAATAGGAACAGCTCCAGTCTCCAACTCCCAGCAC
>NW_016802995.1:7767-12185 GCF_001698545.2 Rhinopithecus bieti | reverse complement strand
TTATCTATTTGGTTAACAATCTGGGAAAATGGTATACAAACAGATTTCAAATGAATAAATTTTGGGAAAATTCTTAAGGTGGGTATTATGAGTCTTAACAGCAACTTTTATATATATATATATATATATCAGGTACTGATTTTACATAAAACATGATACTAGAGAAAGAAAAAGTTTCACATGCAAATATTTGGTTTATACAAAGTCATTTAGTAACACATTCATAGAAAATATAAATACACAAAGGCTATAGTCTAACTAAATGTGGCACATAGATTTGTTTATTTGCCTCTTTAAATTGAGCCAACATGTAAAATTTAGCGGACTCATGCAGAAATCTGGACCTCAGGCTTGTCTCAAGAATCAAATCTGGTGTCCCCTAAACCCCATCACTGCTTGGTCTGCCGTGCAGAGGTTGCCCTGTGTAGGAGGCACATATTCTCCAGTTTGCCACTGTGTCCACCTGAGTGCTTCACTTACCTAGGTAACCTCCTCCATCCTTATAAGTATTTGAGTTTACAGCTTCTGCTTTATATTGTATTTTCATAAAGATTTCAACATTTTCAAGACAGTGTATATTGGTTATATAGTCTATAGTTTATAAATCCCTCAATTATGGGGTTGAATTTTAGAATTCAAAGGTTTTTTTTAACTCTTTTTTTTTAATATATATGCCACAAATAGTCATCTGCTTGTAAGAATGCCTAGAAGGCTTTTTAAGTTATTCCTGGTGAGAGTTGGCTAGTTTATGAATATTGCAGACACTATATCATTCTTCTCAGCAATGTCCCTTAAAAATGCAAGTGACTTACTGGCTTTTATTATGCTAGAAATAAGCCATATACATCAATATTAAAACTTTTATTGATAAGCCATTGTAATTTTGTTTCTGATTTATATTTTGCCTAAAGTAAAAAAATGTTAAATAGCAATTTAAATGGAAACAAATACAAATGGATTTAAAAAGTAAAGTTGCATTAGCATCCCAGGATTATCATTATAATTGACAATAAAATTTCTTACTGAGCTTTGCTTTTTTGATATTTATTTTCAAACATTTTTAACCTGTCTCTCTTACACAGAATATACTGAGCTTTCTAACAGTTAAGATAAAATCTATCCTCTTGTATTAGGAGAAATCCCATGGACTATTTAATAATAATGAAAATAAGTGCATTTGAAGCCAGTCTCTTTTAATTCAGAGCTCATTTCCTTAGTGACCCATTTGGATCAGGAGTGCCTGACATTGGGATCTGAGATCCTGACACCACTGATAGAAGTAAATCAAGCAAGTTTGTACCACCCAGAGGAAACCTCCACCTGAATTGGGAAGTTCTGGCAACTGTATCCCTGAAACTCTAGTTCCTAAAATGTTAATATTTGTCACAAAAAGTATTGTCAAATTGGGATTAGGCAACGTTGAAGGGATTTCTTCATTGCTGGCCATATAGTACAGTTTTGTAATACTTCTCAAATGCAGATGATCATCTCATCTTTCTGTTGGGATACAGTTCTTCTGGTAAAACAAATATTGTTTGGTACACAGTTTAAGAAACACTGCTCTAAAGATAATAATTTACATCATTATTTTAAAAACCTAAAGTATTTGCTACTATGTATTAGGTTTTAGGGTTATAAAGAAAAAAGACACAGCCCTTGCCCTCAAGAAACTCTTGGTTTCAGTGGGAAACAGTGAAATAATTACAACATATTGTGCTAAAAGCTGTGATAGAAGCAAGGATTTTGGGGACTGGTGAATAAAGTCAGTTTTGGAGATGATCTAAGTTAACGTGGGGAGGCAGAGGAGGGGTGTTTGCAAGGCAGTGTGTGGTAAAGCACAGAGGAGTGAAAAGGAAGGGACTGCTTTGCATTTACTTTCTATATTGTATGTTTAAATTCATAGCATCTTATAGGAGATTTTTAGTTCAGTTGAGAAATATGTAATTTTGTGAATTATAAATTGTTTTTGCTTTCTTACAGGAGGGAAATATACCACTTTTACTTGCTATAATTTGTAAGAGACAGCAAATGGTGGAATTTTTAGTAAAGAACCAGGTAAATGTACATGCTGTTGATAATTAGTCCACTTTTTAGCTAGAAATCAAACAGAAAGCTGGACTAGTTAGAAGTAGCAATGAGTGTAAGATTCTTTCAGGACTTTTAAAGACCTTTATCCTTAGGGATCTCAGTATTGTTCATTTTATTCCAAGTATAACCTTACATGTGAGATATAAATAGTGTCACATCTTTTGCTTTTCTTTTTTTTTTTTTTAAACAAGGTCTCACTATGTTGCCCACATTCCTGAGCTCAACAGATTCTCCTGCCTCAGCCTCCCAAACTGCTAGCCACCAGGCCTGGCCTGACTTTTCTAATTAGTTATTGGGTCTTGAAATGTCCAGTTTAGCAAAAAGTCTTGGATTGTCCCCTGGGGCTATCTCCTATGCCTTCATCCTTTGAATTTTTCAAAAAGCTAAGGGGTTCCCTAAGTCCAAGGAAGACAATCTTGCTTTACAAGTCAGAAGATTGGGGGGCAAAGGCCATTCTAAACATTCTGTGGTTTCCATTGATTCACTTGCTGTATTGCTGCCATGGTAACTGGTCCTGCAATCTGGTAATGATTGACCTTTGCCACCAGGACGGCTTTACTGATTCAGACCCCTCACTTTTCGTGGTGACTCACACACAGTTCACAGCTATGGTGTTACCTTTACTGACTCAGATCCCTCAGTCTTCGTGATGACTCACACACAGTTCACAGCTACAGTGATGCCTTTCCTTTTTTTTTTTTTTTTTTTTTTTTTTGAGATGGAGTCTCGCTCTATTGCCCAGGCTGGAGTGCAGTGGTGTGATCTCTGCTCACTGCAAACTCCACCTCCTGGGTTCACGCCATTCTCCTGTCTCAGCCTCCCGAGTAGCTGGGACTACAGGCGTCCACCACAACGCCTGGCTAATTTTTTTGTATTTTTAGTAGAGACGGGGTTTCACCATGTTCACCAGGATGGTCTCGATCTCCTGACCTTGTGATCTGCCCACATCGGCTTCCCAAAGTGCTGGGATTACAGGCGTGAGCCACAGCACCTGGCCTGTGATGCCTTTAGTGACTCAGATCCCTCACTCTTCGTGTGACTCACACACAAAGCTCACAGCCACAGTGTTTTTTTAGTTCCTGTACATATGTTCAGCCATTGTTCCCAGCATGCTGCTCTGCCAGCAAGGCCTCCTGGCTTTACCCACACACAGAGTAAGTAAAGCGACCCCTGCCGTAACACTAAAAACCTTATTTCTTGCCCACCTCTTAGCTAGGCTCAGCCTAGACCTTGATAGTAAGTTATCCTATGAGACCTGTGTTCATCTTTTCTCTAGCAAATTCAGTTGGGCTTGTTCTCAGCAGTCAGAGACGTTCAAATAATGTTGCAGGAAGAGAGCAGAGCTCCCTTTCCCTTTTGTTATCACATCTGTACCTTGAGGCTTTTTTCTGTCCAGTGTAGCAGCTTTTGTTAGATAGCAGAAGGCTCCACATTATCCTTCAATAGTCGTGGGCACCAACTTGCAGTTGGCCCTGCAAGTAATGTGTTTCCATAATAATGAAAATCTCTCAGGCTACTTGCATCTCTACCTCAAGTCTTTTAAATATTTTAAAATTCTACCTCACAGGAAGTCATTCAATAGAATTCCCTGTATCTAAAGTAGGTAATTTGGATTTAACAGAGCTAAGCTCATCCATGACTCATGAGTATCCATGTATAAAACAGGGCTTTATACTTGTTTCAGCAGCACATATTCTAAGACTAGATCAGTACAGAGCAGATAAGCATGGCTGCTGCCTAAGGATGGCATATAAATTCAGAAAGCATTTCACATTTTGCACAGTCGCAAGAAGGTCATTTGACTATCTGTTAACTAGCTCCAAGGAAACAGTGCAAGTCAGACCAAAACAGGAGACATCCAATATTGAAATTGTTGTTACTGTTATTATAAAAGTATTCATGTAAGGTGATCTGTGAAATGAGAACAGCGCTGAGTATGGGATGTTACATGCAAATATGTTGTTAGTCCATGACTTGGAAATGAGGAAACGATAACTTGCATCTCTTTCATGGAACCAAAAAAACAAGACAAGCAAAGTTTTGTCTTGTACGTCAGTTGGAGAGGACCAAGAAGATGCAGCCTCTAACACAGACCTGCTGGCTCTGAGTTTGAGGAGGTAGAGAAGGAATGGTAGTTGTCCAAGTCAGGTTTTGACATTTATTAGTTTTCTGCCCTCGGTGTGATTGATGAGCTCAGGAATAGTGAACAATTAGGTAATCTAGTTTAATGAGATAATAATATATTTATATATAAATTTATTTACAAGTTATGAATTAGCTAAAATGCTCTGAACTGCAAACCATAATGAATAGAACTAATAACCAAAATT
>NW_016802995.1:0-7519 GCF_001698545.2 Rhinopithecus bieti | reverse complement strand
AACACTTTTATTTATTTATTTATTTATTCTTTTGAGACGAAGTCCCTCTCTGTCACCAGGCTGGAGTGCAGTGGCCAGATCTCGGCTCACTGCAAGCTCCGCCTCCCGGGTTCATGCCATTCTCCTGCCTCAGCCTCCCGAGTAGCTGGGACTACAGGCGCCCACCACCTCGCCCGGCTTGTTTTTTGTATTTTTTTTTTAGAGACGGGGTTTCACCGTGTTAGCCAGGATGGTTTCGATCTCCTGACCTCATGATCCGCCCGTGTCAGCCTCCCAAAGTGCTGGGATTACAGGCTTGAGCCACCGCGCCCGGCCATCTCTGAATATTTAAACGTTATCTCATTACATTCTCCTAACAACCTAGTGAAGTAAGGTAGTAAAATCTTTATTTTTTAGAAAAAGCCATGGAGCCTAAGGGAAGCAACTGGTCTAAAAACAAAATACCTATGGGTTTCAGAGTGAGGACTTACTCTGAGTGCAGGACACTTTCCAGGATGTTAAGCTAATTAGAATTAATTTACTGAACTACGCTTCTCTCAGTTTATGAGTACTTCATGTTTTTCTTCTTTAATTAGAAGCTAAGTAAGTTTATAGAGCTTAAAATTTTAAAGTGTATAGGACATTAGAGTTCTGATATTAGCTCTGATATTGTCTGAAATGCTTTAAGAATTTAATATATTTGGTAAATATTTTTCATATCACTATTAAAATAGTAATTTTATTTATTACATTTATTATGCATAGCATCCAACAACAAATTTTGGAACATAAAAATAAGATACTTTAAAATGATCTTCAAAACGAAAGTCAAGGTAAGATTTCTTATAGTAAATTTCTCATTTCTCTTGGTGGTCTTATTGATTTTAAAAAGTAAGATTATAGGCCAGGCACAATGGGTCACGCCTGTAATCCTAGCACTTTGGGAGGCCGAGGCAGGTGGATCACCTGAGGTCAGGAGTTTGAGACTAGCCTGGCTCACATGGCAAAACCCATCTCTACTAAAAATACAAAAATTAGCCAGGCATGGTGGCAGGCACCTGTAATCCCAGCTACTCAGGAGGCTGAGGCAGGAGAATCACTTGAACCTGGGAGGTGGAGGTTGCAGTGAGCTGAGATCGCACCACTGCACTCCAACCTGGATAAAAGAGCCAAGACTCCATCTCCAGAAGAAAAAAAAAAAAGTAAGATTATATAGTTTTAATCATAAAAGAGCAGTTTAAAATATATATGTATATAAATTAATTTTTAAATTTAATTTCTTCAGTTTAGAATTCAGAGTTAACAAGTTAGTTGTAGCTAATTCATAATCTCGCAGTATTGTCTGAAAACCATGCATGTACCTACTTCTGTTCCCTGAAATTCTACATGATATTTTTGTGTAAATATAAATAAGAAATTAGATTTTTAAGTTAGTGTGTTTTATTTTCCTCTATAATCACATTATTACAAATTGGACTTGTGATGCAAATGGATCTTCTATTTAATTTTTATAATAAATGGTTTGTATTTAGTAAATAAATATTAATTATAGTTGATTCTTGAATAATAAGGTGGTCAGGGACTCTGATCCCTGTGCAGTTGAAAATCTGAGTATAACTTTGACTCCTTCCAAACTTAACTAATAGCCTACCACTGACTGGCAGCCTTACTGATAACATAAACAGTCCATGAACACATATGTGGTATGTGCTGCATTATTAGATACTATGTTTGTACAATAAAGTAAGCTAGAGAAATGAAGCTGTTATAAAGAAAATCATAGAAAAGGAAAAAATGCACTTACTATTCATAAAGCAGAAGTGAATCCTCCCAAAGCTCTTCATCTTCATCATCTTCAGGTTGATTAGGCTGAGGAAGAAGAAAAAAGGTTGGTTTTGCTGTCTCTGGGTTGCAGAGGCAGAAGGAAAATCTGCATCTCAGTGGGCCCCTGCAGTTCAAACTCTGTTGTTTGAGGGTCAACTGTATTACACAGGAGTCTGTGTCACAAAGAAAGTAACTCTCTTCAGAACTGGGAGCTCAACAATCCCTTTCTGATACCGTAAACAAATGGCAAGAAGAACCATAAAACTGGGCCAGTGTGCACCCACACAAATAGGAGATTATTTTTGAAGATACCTACTGAATGCAGAAGATGGGAAAGTAACTCCTTTACAAGAAGCAGAAGTTATGTTACGTATGCTTACACAAACAAGGTCTATTTTTTTCCTTATTCTCCATAAGTTGGAACCTCATGAGGTATATTCACTTCTTAGAACAAGCTGTTGTTGTTTTTTTTTTTTTCTGAGACAGTCTCGCTCTGTCACCCAGGCTGGAGTGCAGTGGCCAGATCTTGGCTCACTGCAAGCTCCGCCTCCTGGGTTTATGCCATTCTCCTGCCTCAGCCTCCCCAGTAGCTGGGACTACAGGCGCCCGCTACCTCACCTGGCTAGTTTTTTTTTTTTTTTTTTCGTATTTTTTAGTCGAGACGGGGTTTCACCGTGTTAGCCAGGATGGGCTCGATCTCCTGACCTTGTGATCCGCCCGTCTCGGCCTCCCTAAGTGCTGGGATTACAGGATTGAGCCACCGCGCCTGGCCTGAATAAGCTGTTTTTAAAAATGTGCTGGACAATTAAAATATTAATTTTGTTGGAACAAGATACTCTGTTACCAGGCTGGGCGCAGTGGCTCATGCTTGTAATCCTAGCACTTTGGGAGGCTGAGGCAGGCAGATCACTTGAGATCAGGAGTTTGAGACCGGCCTAACCAACATGGTGAAACCCCATGTCTACTAAAAATACAAAAATTAGCCAGGCACGGGGACAAGCACCTGTAATCCCAACTACTTGGGAGGCTAAGCCGAGAGAATTGCTTGAACCCAGGAGGTGGAGATTGCAGTGAGCCAAGATTGTGCCACTGCACTCCAGCCTGGGTGACAGAGCAAGACTCAAGACTCCATCTCAAAAAAAAAAAAAAATACTCTGTTACCATTAGGCAAAAGATGATCATAATAGATATTACATTAGCCAAACTCTAGGCTCAAAAAAACATAATTATAAAAATGGTTCACAATAACAAAAATATAACACTGAATGCATTGTACAATCTGAACTATATAAAGACACCATTAATTTAGTACATATTTATCAAACCACTTGTATAAGTTAGGTTTGGCAAATCGCAGCAGACAAGATGGAATTGAATAGTTTTTATCTTTAAGGTACTCATAATAGAATACAGATAACTTCAATTTTCTGTTTTTTTACCAGAATTTTAAGAAAAAAATATTTTAATTCATTCATACACTTTTCCACTTAAAAAATAACTATAATGTCTCTTTTGTGGACTAAGCATTTTTCCAATGTTACAAAATCCATTTAAAAAATACAGTTAGGAGATTGTGAATACCATTGTCATTTATTTACTACCTTATGTAGTGCTTACTGTGTGCCCAATGTCATCTGGGAGTTTACTGCTATAATTTATTATGTATGTATTATGTTCAGTATGTGCCAGGCACTTTTAGATTTGTGGTGATGAATGCAAGCTTCTAAAATCTGGGTTGAATTTAGGGTAAGCATGCAGAGTGAGTGGAACTTTGCCAATAAGGAGGCAGAGGGATGATGCTTGGCAGAAGGAATATCTAACAAGTTGCATGTTTGACAGAAGCAGCAGCCATGAAGAATGAAAGTTTTAAAAAAAGGAGGAGCAATTTTAAAACGTAGGACACCTGAGTGAATTTTGTAGAGTTTATGAGCAGTTTAAATTTACTAGTGCAAAAAAAATTATATGGGAGTGGTTGGTAATGAGGTGAAAATAGCTTATAGTTATTATTTATTATGTATTTATTATGTTCAGTATGTGCCGGGGAAGACAAGCTTAGCAAAGATTTTGTTGTTGTTGTTGTTTTACCTGTGTCTAGAAACAAGTTCAATAAAAGACTTTTAATTGTATAGAAATGAGTAGATCTGGCCAGGCGCGGTGGCTCAAGCCTGTAATCCCAGCACTTTGGGAGGCCGAGACGGGCGGATCACGAGGTCAGGAGATCGAGACCATCCTGGCTAATACGGTGAAACCCCGTCTCTACTAAAAAATACAAAAAACTAGCTGGGCGAGGTGGCAGGCGCCTGTAGTCCCAGCTACTCGGGAGGCTGAGGCAGGAGAATGGCGTAAACCCGGGGGCGGAGCTTGCAGTGAGCTGAGATCTGGCCACTGCACTCCAGCCTGGGCGACACAGCGAGACTCCATCTCAAAAAAAAAAAAAAAAAAAAAAAAAAAAAAGAAATGAGTAGATCTTATCCTGTAGGCCAGGGGAAACTTCTCGGGTAGAATGCTTTTGGCTGCAAATACTAGAAGACCTAGCTAACAGTGGCCAAAACCATAAGAACCAGACTTCGTTTGGTTGTCCAGTGATATAATTGGATCCCACTTGTTCCTCTTTCAGCTATGATGTTGGCAGCATCTTGTTCATTTCTCCTTTCATGGTTGGCTACTTAGCAACAGCTCCAAACATCATGTTCTCACAAGACAGTATCTAAAGGCTGGAAGGGCTGCTTTTCTTCACATGTGTCTATTAAATTGGGAGAAAACTCAGAAGCATGCAGGACACTTTTTGTAATTTTTTTTTTTTTTTTTTTGAGACAGAGTCTCGCTCTCTCACCAGGCTGGAGTGCAGTGGCATGATCTTGGCCCACTGCACCCTCCACCTCCCAGGTTCAAGCGATTCTCCTGCCTCAACCTCCCAAGTAGCTGGGACTACAGGCACCTGCCACCACACCCAGCTTATTTTTGTATTCTTAACAGAGATGGGGTTTCACCATGTTGGCCAGGATGGTCTTGATCTCTTGAAGTCATGATCTGCCCACCTTGGCCTCCCAAAGTGCTGGGATTACAGGCATGAGCCACCATGCCCGGCCCTTTTTGTAATATTTTATTGGCTGGGTCACACCACATGCTCATTCCTAAACCAGGCACTGGGAAAGCAAATGTGATTAGCTTAGAATAATCATTTCTCTTTTGAAGCTGGGGAGGGGTACTGGGATAATAAATATCCAAATAGATTTGTGTTTCTCCAGCAAGCAACATAAGGAACTGCTCTTGGATAGGGAGCCAGCAGTGTTTGCTCTAGAAATTCATTGGAAAATCGTGAGTAGGGGAGGCATTAGATTAGATTTGAGAATTAGGGCACTCTGTTCAGGGTATAAAGCAGGGATTGGCATGCTTTCTCTGTAAAGGGCCAAGTAGGAAATATTTTAGCCCATGTGGTCTGTCTCTGTCTCTCTCTCTTACTCTCTCTTTTCAAGAATGATTTAAGCAGCTGAAGGCCATGTGTTCTCTGTTGTAGCTACTCAACCCTGCCATTGTAGTGTGAAAGCAGTCATAGGTAGCATGTCAGTGAGTAGGTCCGACTGTACTCTCATAAAACTTTGTTAAGATAAAACATATGGTAGGCAGGATTTGGCCTGTGGTCTGTAGTGTGCTGACCCCTTATGTAGAGGATCAATGGAGGATAGATGTCACCTGGGAGCATATAGTCATTATTGACTAGGTATTTATTATGTTCATGAGATGACATCCACCTTTAAATGTGTGGTGATGAGCACAAGCTTCTGAAAAATGGATAGGATTTAGGGGAAGCATGCAGAGTGAGTGAAACTTTGCCAGGCAAGGAGGCAGAGGGATGATGTTTTGCAGAAGGAATATCTAACAAGCTTGCATGTTTGACAGAAACAACAGCTACGAAGCCTGCAAATTTGTAAAAAGGAGAAGAAGGTGCAAAAGGTAAGACACTGGCCGGGCGCAGTGGCTCCCAGCACTTTGTAATCCCAGCACTTTGGGAGGCTGAGGCGGGTGGATCACGAGGTCAGGAGATCGAGACCATCCTGGCTAACATGGCGAAACCCCGTCTCTACTAAAAATGCAAAAAATTAGCCGGGTGCGGTGGCAGGCACCTGTAGTCCCAGCTACTTTACTCTTAACCATGTAAAGAGACTGGGGGACAAGGGAAGCTTCAGCTGCAGTTAATGCTATAGTTTCCTTGTCACAAATCCATGGAGTATACAAGTCTTATTACAAGGTTTTCACCCATCCATGATAAAATAAAATGATGGAGCTCCACTTTATTCATTTGAAAATATTGGTGTTGCTGGGGATAGTGGCTCCTGCCTGTAATCCCAACAGTGTTGGAGGCTGAGACAGAAAGATCCCTTGAGGCCAGAAGGTCCAGCAGCCTGGCAACATAGCGAGACCCCATGTCTTTTTTTTTTTTAAATGTAGCTGGTGGTGGTGTTCTGCACCTGTAATCCCAGCTACTTGGGAGGCTGAAGCAGGAGAACTGCTTGAGCCTAGAAGTTTGAGGCTGCAGTTAGCTATGATAGCAGTATTACACCGTAGCCTGGGTGGCAGAGTGAGACCCCATCTCTGATAAAAATCAAGTCAAATACGATAAGATAAAATAAAATGTAGGTCTTTTTCTTGGAATTATGCTTTTTTAATTTGTTTTGCTTTTTAAAAACATTTAAGAAATGACAATAATAGTTGGTTTATATAAGGCTTTCAGAAACTGGCTTCTGCCCAAATCTCCATCTCTGTCTGCCTTTTTTCAGCCCCCTTCTCTGTCCCCTTCTCTGTCTGCCTTTTTTCTGGCATTACTGAGCTGCTGGTGATGCCCCCGTCACCATCCCTCTCATGTAGACAAATATGCTCTGGGAGGCTTCTCTCCCTCTCTTGCCACTGCCTGGCATGTGCTACCTTTCCTGCCCTCTGCCTACTTTAATCTGGTGAACCCCACTGTCTAAGTCTCAGCTCAGGCACGATCTCTAGAAAAGCCATCCCCGATGACTTTTATTCCCATTCTTTAAACCCCAGTGCCTACCACTTAGCAGGAACTCCATAAACATTTAGTAAAATAAACACTGTTTATAAGAAGAAGATTGCTACAGTCTAGCAGCAAAGGGGATAGGCATGGAAAGACATGATGCGCAGTTCAGATGGCGGAGTGACACTAGAAAACGACAAAGTACTAAGAGGGCCCCAAGGAAGGAGACACCTGTGTATGTGCAGAAAGATAGCCGGATTCAAGGAGGACTTCACATAGCATTCTGAGCCTTTTTTTCTTTTTTCCATTTTTGGAAACAAGTTCTTACTCTGTCACCCAGGGTGGAGTGCAATGGCATGATCGAGACTCACTGCAAACTCAAACTCCCGGTCTTAAGGGATCCTCTCGCCTCAGCCTCTTAAGTAGTTGGGACTACAGGCACACACCATCAAGCCCGGCAGAGTTTCTGTGGAGTCCGGGTTTCTCTGTGGTCTCCAGAAATCAGGACCACAGGCTCACACCGCCATGCCTGGCAAAGTTGCTGTAGAGTCAGCGTTTCTCTGTGGTCTCCAGATTGCTCTTAAACTCCTGGCTTCGAGCAGTTGTCCCTCCTAGGCCTTCCATAGTGCTGGGATTACAGGTGTGAGCTACCGTGCCCAGCCTACATTCAGAGTCTTAAAACACGAAATAAATTTGTCAGAATAGTAGAGGAAAACATTTCAGATG
>NW_016802994.1:0-1098 GCF_001698545.2 Rhinopithecus bieti | reverse complement strand
AATCATAGGCTTCAATGCGATCCAAAATATCCCTTCTCAGATTCAACAAAACAGTGCTACCAAACTGCTAATTGTGTAACTCTGTGAGATAAATTAACACGTTACAAAGCGGTTTTCAGAAAGCTTCTTTCTATTTTTTATATCAGGATATTTCCTTTTCGACCATATGCTTCAATGTGCTCCCAAATATCCCTTCTCAGACACCACAAAAACAGTGATACCAAAGTGCTCCCTCAATGGAAACGTTTACCTCTATGAGATGAATGCACACCTCACAAAGGAGTTTCTCAGAAAGTTCTCTCCAGTTTCTAACTGAAGAATGTTTTTTTTCACCTTAGGCCTCTATGGGCTCCCAAATATCCCCTGCCGATTCCACAAAACAGTGCTCCCAAACTGTGCATTGAAAAGAAAGGTTTAACTCTGTGCGATATATTCACCCATCACAAAGTTGTTTCTCAGGAAGCTTGTTTCTAGTTTTTATTTGAGGATATTTCTGTTGTCAGCATAGGCTTGAATGTGATTTAAAATATCCTTTCTCAGATTCCACAAAAACAGTGTTAACAAACTGTTCCATGAAAGGAAATTGTAACTCTGTGAGATGAATTCACAAATTAGAAAGCAGTTTCTCAGAAAGTTTATTTCTAGTTTTTATCTAAGGATATTTTCTTTTCCACCATAGACTTCAATGGGCTCTGAAATATCCCTTCTCAGACACGATAAAAACAGTGAAACCTAAGTGCTCCCTCAACAGAAAGGTTTAGCTCTATGAGATGAATACACACATAATAAAGTAATTTCTCAGAAAGTTTCTCTCCAGTTTTTACCTGAAGCATTTTCTTTTTTCACCTTAGGCTTCTATGTGCTCCTAAATATCCCTCTGCAGATTCCACAAAAACAGCCCTACCAAACTGCTCAATGAAAAGAATGGTGTAACTCTGTGAGATGAATTAACGCATCACAAACCAGTGTCTCAGAAAGCTTCTTTCTAGTTTAAATCTGAGGATATTTCCTTTTTCACCATAGGCTTCAATGTGCTCCAAAATGTATCCTCTCAGATGGCACAAAAAGAGTGATGCCGAGCTGCTCAATCAACAACAA
>NW_016802993.1:0-1037 GCF_001698545.2 Rhinopithecus bieti | reverse complement strand
GGGTATTCAATTAGGAAAGGAGGAAGTCAAATTGTCCCTGTTTGAAGACGACATGCTTATATATTTAGTAAACCTCATCATCTCAGCCCCAAATCTCCTTAAGCTGATAAGCAACTTCAGCAAAGTCTCAGGATACAAAATCAATGTTCAAAAATCTCAAGCATTCCTATACACCAAGAACAGACAAACAGAGAGCCAAATCATTATTGAATTCCCATTCACAATTGCTACAAAGAGAATAGAATACCTAGGAATCCAACTTATAAGGGATGTGAAGAACCTCTTCAAGGAGAACTACAATCCACTGCTCAATGAAATAAAAGAGGACACAAACAAATGGAAGAATATTGGGGGAACCTACCCCCAATATTTTAACATAGGTCCTTTCTATTTTCCATAAGTGTTGGCCAGCTGAGAAATAAAGAGAGACAGTAGAAAGAGAGGAATTTTACAGCTGGCTGCCAGGGGTGACATCATATATCAGTAGGACCATGATGCCCACCTGAGTCTCAGACCAGCAAGCTTTTATTAAGAATTTCAAAAGGGGAGGGGTGTAAGAACAGGGAGTAGGTACAAAGATCACAAGCTTCAAGGGGCAAAAAGCAGAACCACTGATAAGGATCCGACAAAGATCACATGCATCTGAGAAAACAGGACAAAGGGCAAAAACAGAACCACTGATAAGGGTCTATGTTCAGCACTGCACATATTATCTTGATAAACATCTTAAACACCAGAGAACAGGGTTCAAGAGCAGAGAACTGGTCTGATCACAAATTTACCAGGGCAGAGTTTTCCCAACCCTAGTAAGCCTGAGGGTTTTCCCAACCCTAGTAAGCCTGAGAGTTCTGCAGGAGACCAGGATGTATCTCAGTCCTTATCTCAACTGCACAAGACAGACATTCCCAGAGCAGCCATTTATAGACCTCCCCCCAGGAACACATTCCTTTCCCAGGGTATTAATATTAATATTCCTTGCTAGGAAAAGAATTTAGCAATATCTTTCCTACTTGCACATCAGTTTATGGGCTCTCTGC
>NW_016802992.1:630280-656921 GCF_001698545.2 Rhinopithecus bieti | reverse complement strand
CCTTTCTGACCACAATTTATTAGGTGGGAATTTCCTCATCCTAATAAGCCTGGGAGCACTACAGGAGACGGGGCTTATTTCATCCCTTCAGCTTTGACCATAAAAGACTGTATGCCTTAAAGGGGCCGTCTATAAGCCTACCTTCAGGGAGCATTTTCTTTCTCAGGGATGTTCCTTGCTGAGAAAAAGAATTCAGCGATATTTCTCCTATTTGCTTTTGAAAGAGGAGAAAAATAACTCTGTTCCACCTGGCTCACCGGCGGCCAGTTCAAAGTTACCTCTCTTGTTCCCTGCACATCGCTGTTAATCCTGTTCTTTTTTAAGATGCCCAGATTTCATATTGTTCATACACACATGCTCTACAAACAATTTGTGCAGTTGACACAATCATCACAGGGTCCTGAGGCAACATTCATCCTCCTCAGCTTATGAAGAAGATGATAGGATTAAGAGATTAAAGACAGGCATAGGAAATCACAAGGATATTGAGATTGGGGAAGTGATAAGTGTCCATGAAATCTTCACAATTTATGTTCAGAGATTGCAGTAAAGACAGGCACAAGAAATTGTAAAAGTATTAATTTGGGGAACTAATAAATGTCCATGAAATCTTCACAATTTATGTTCTTCTGCCGCGGCTTCAGCCGGTCCCTCCGTTCGAGGTCCCTGACTTCCTGCAACATTAGATATTATAAATTCTCTTTCAGAAATTCATAGATCAAGAAGATAAAGAATAAGGAGATAAAGAAGATAAAGAATAACACCAGTCTGGGCAACATAGTGAGCCCTCATTTCTACAAAAAAAAAAACAAATTAAAACATTAGCCGGGCATGGTGGCACAAGCCCATGGTCCCAACTGCTTGAGAGGCTGAGGTGGGAGGATCGCTTGAGCCCGAGAGATTGAGGCTACAGTGAGCTGTGATCACACCACTGCACTCCAGCCTGAGCAACAGAGTGAGACCCTGTCTCAAAAAAAAAAAAAAAAAAATCAGGAATATAAGAATATGACTCAAGATTCAGTCGAGATTTTAAAACAAGAGAATTCTGGGGAAATGATGGCAGTGATGTAATTTTTTAATCTCCTTGACTCTCCCCATAAAAAAAAAAACAGAGCAAATAGGCCAACAAAACCTAGTCACTACTCCCCACCCTGGAAAACATCAATCACAAACCTCAAAATATGAGTGGGTGGAAAAAACTAGGAGTGGTTTTGAGAGCAGAATTAAATCAGTATCTTTATGCAGGAAACAAGGCAACTTAGCGTCCAACAGACCTGTAAACAAGAGAGGCCCCAGACTGCCACAAGATGCCCAGCACAGAATGCCAAGCCAATCTGAGAACTGCAGCCAAAACTGGGAGACGGTTCTCTCTTTAGGAAACCTCTTAAAGATGAAATCCCCCGGGCTGCCCTGAACCCTGCCTTCCTTAGACCCGGCTCCTCCGATTTTTTTCACTTCCCTCTCTCTTGCTAAGTTAATCAGAGGCTATGTCTGTTGGCTAAAAATAACAATCCACGAATACATACAAAACGTTTGTTCTTGGTTTTAAAAAATAATAAGCAGAACCAAGATACCTGAGAGACTCAGGTGATGAACAGCTAGCAAATGTCAATCCTTCATTTCCTCCTCCCTCCCATAGCTACCAAACAAAGGCTTTAATAAATGTTGACATAGAAGTTTGGTAAACTAACAAGATAATTCAGAGTACTTGAATAATTTATCTGTCATTTAATGTGTGATGGCAATTCCTTAACATGAGTTAACTAAATGTTTGGGATTGTTTTTACATATTAAATGACTAAACAAATAAATCTAAATTCTTAGTTTCAAAAAAAAAAGGCAAGTTGAGTCCAAGAAAAAAGTTATGCGTGCTTGACTAAACCAACTACTGAAACTTTGATGCGTTACTGCTTTTCTCTTTGGGGCATGGTTCAGAGCAACAGCACCCTGGCAAGGCTCCCCTGCAGTGAAAAAACTTGGGCAGCAGTGAGAGGGAACAGGAAGTTAGCAGAAACACAGCCACCAGATCGTACAAGAAAACCTTATTTTTCTCTTAAAAAAAAAAAAAAAAAAAAAGCAAGAGGGTCATATGTGTAATTTCAACCTCAGTGACATGCCTGGGGAATACAGAATCGTCTCAAAAATAAAACAAAACAAAAAATCAGCCAGGCACGGTAGCTCACGTCTGTAATTCCAGCACTTTGAGAGGCAGGCGGATCACGAGGCCAGGAGTTTCAGACCAGCCTAACCAACATGGTGAAACCCCGTCTCTATTAAAAATACAAAAATTAGCAAGGCGTGGTGGTGTGCGCCTGTTATCCCAGCTACTCAGGAGGCTGGGGCAGGAGAATCACTTGAACCCAGGAAGTGGAGGTTGCAGTGAGCCAAGATCGTGCCATTGCACTCCAGCCTGGGTGATAGAGCGAGACTCCATCTCAAAAAATAAAATAAAATCACCAGACGTCATTTCAAACTGAACAACAAAGCTGTACTTTGGGGGGGGAAATGAGAAATGTACATGTCAAATCAAAAACATAATTAATTAGCAGTTTATAGAAAAAGGACCACTTATTTTAGGGAGCTTCAGAGGCTAAAACAAGAAATAGTGAATGGAAGTTAGAGGAGGGCGGATTTTACCTAAATTATAATGATTTTTCTGGTGACAACAGCTGTTCAGAAGTCTAATGCAACGCCTTGAGAAGCATGGGGTGCCCAGTGACTTGACATGTTTAAGGAGAATCTAGTAGTAAGTATATTTGCTAGACATGAGTTGAGGGAATTTCCAATACTGCAAAAGAGAAGGAGTTAGAGAAGTTTTGTTTTGTTTTCTTTTCTTTTCTTTTCTTCCAGGTCCAAAATTATTTGGTTCTGTTTCTCTTGTGCAACCAATAAATATAAACCAAATTAAAGATGACAGAAGTTGTGCATATTTTAAGGTAAAGTTTGGTAGCCTCAGAAGAGTAGAGAACATGCTGTTTGCAAAGTGTTTGTCTAAAAAGTCCATCCAGAACTGCAGTTACTGAATGAAAAACTGCAACGTCTGCCTCCCAGGTTGAAGCAATTCTTATGCCTCAGCCTCCTGAGTAGCTGGGATTACAGTCGTGCACAACCACGCCCAGCTAATCTCTATTTTTAGTAGAGATGGGGTTTCACCATGTTGGCCAGGCTGCTCTCGAACTCCTGACCTCAAGTGATCTGCCCGCCTCAGCCTCCCAAAGTGCTGAGATTACAGGCATGAGCCACGATGCCCGGCCAAAAAATAATCTTAGAAAAATAAGTTAGGAATGCATCAGTCACAGAAAAGTGATTTTTACCTTTTTCCCCTTCATTGCAAAGATGAATATTAATATTGTGCCTCCAAATAAGAGAAGATATTTATATTACTTTTTACCAAAATAAATGAGATCATTAGCAACCCACCGTCTTCAAAAAAAGCAAAAAGGAATCCCCTATCACTTGATCATATAAACCCTGACTCTAGAGAACGGAGTGTCATATCAAAGACAATTCTTAGGTTACTCATTGCCGCAGACACAGTGCTTCATGCAGCACAAGTTAAGTCCTCTCTTCTGGGTATAGGCTGGGCCATAATTCGTTTCTCCAACAGCTTAAGCTACTGAAACATAAAAACAAAAAAAAAAACTGGGCAAAATTAATTGTTCTTCCAGTCTTCCAGTATACAAATTAAAAACTTAGATATGGATATAGCAGGAACAACCACCTCTAAGAAATTTTTTAAAAGTGGGGAGGGAAATTAATTGGGTCCTCAAATCTCCACTATGGGGGTACTATTTTAGGGACCGTCTCTCTATCCTTCTTGGGTGTCAGAGGGAAAGAGTATGTCCGTGTTTAGAAACTCTGCCCTAAAACAACAAAACCAGTTACCAGACAGAAGGAAGGAAGTTTCCTGGAATGGATATAGAAAACAGAAAAATCCTAGTGACTCCCAAATTCCCCCCAGCCCTGGGACGTGCAGAATCCACTTTAAACTTCCTATGGAGACAAAAATTCATCGACAACACATTCCCATACAATAAACGCATTATTCAGCGCTCCTTCCGAGTAACATGTCTTAGTTCCCTAAAAGTCTCTGGGATGGTTAATTACTGTCAACTTGATTGGGTTGAAGGATGCAACATATTGTTCCTGGGTGTGTCTGTGAGGGTGTTGCCAAAGGAGATAAACATTTGAGTCAGTGAGCGGGGAAAGGCTGACCCACTCTCAACCTGTGTGGGCACCACCTAATCCGCTGCCAGCGCGGCTAGAATAAAAGTAGGCAGAAGATCGTGAAAAGGCTAGACTGGGTTAGTCGCCCCACCTACACCTTTCTCTCGTGCTGGATGCTTCCTGCCCTCAAACACTGGACTCCCAGTTCTTCAGCTTTGGGACTCAGACTGGCTTCCTTGCTCCTCAGCCTGCAGACGACCTATTGTGGGACCTTGTGATCATGTGAGTTAATACTTAATAAACTCATATATATAGATAGATAGATAGATATTCCATTAGTTCTGTCCCTCTACAGAACCCTGACTAATACAACCACTTAGCAGTTGTGTAATACTAAGCAGTTTAACCTCTGGAAACCATTGAACTAAAATGAGAATCAATAACAATAACAACATTACATGGGTGTAATGAGATTTAAATAAAACTTAAGGGCAGGCGCGGTGGCTCAAGTCTGTAATCCCAGCACTTTGGGAGGCCGAGACGGGTAGGCCGAGACGGGTGGATCACGAGGTTAGGAGATCGAGACCATCCTGGCTAACACGGTGAAACCCCCGTCTCTACTAAAAAATACAAAAAACTAGCCGGGCGACGTGGCGGGCACCTGTAGTCCTAGCTACTTGGGAGGCTGAGGCAGGAGAATGGTGTAAACCAGGGCGGCGGAGCTTGCAGTGAGCTGGGATCCGGCCACTGCACTCCAGCCTGGGCAGCAGAGCGAGACCCCATCTCAAAAAAAATAAAAAATAAAAAAATAAAACTTAAAAACTTAGTATCATGCTTGGTTCATAGAAGTGCAGTAACTATTACTCATTATCATAACAGTTTTATTATCATTTTAAGATTTTTAAATCGCCAATTTTCAAGATGTTTCTAGATATCACCTTAAATATCTTAGTACTAACAGATTAAACAATATTAATATATTAACTAGTTTAGCCACTGTACAAATTCAGAATTTTATAAACCTTTGAATGTTTACAATCCTTGGAATATTTTCCTAGTTATTTTGGGAAAATTTCAGAATTTTTAAAAGTTAAAGTGATTACACCCACCATCCACCTATCAAATGGCTGTTAACACACACCAGTAGATGTGGTCAAAATTGTACAGACTCATAGGAAAACAGAAATGATTTGGCTTCATTTTCTTTCTTTTTTATTTTGAGACACGGTCTCGCTCTGTTACCCAGGCTGGAGCACAGGGGTGCAAACACAGCTCACTGAAGCCTCTACCTCCCAGGCTCAGGAGATCCTCCTACCTCAGCCTCCCGAGTACCTGGGACCACAGGCGCATGTCAATACACTTGGCTAATTTTTAAATTATTTGTAGAGACAGGGTCTCCCTATGTTGCCCAGGCTAGTCTCAAACTTCTGGACTCAAGCAGTCCTCCCACCTCAGCCTCCCAGAGTGCTAAGATTAGAGGAGTGATTAGATTAGAGCCACTGCACGCAGCCTTGGATTACTTTTTCTACATTCCATTTCGTTTCACATTTCTGACACAAAGTATAAAACAAAAAAATGTAATGGTGAGTATTTCTAGGAAAATTAACCTATACTTCACTGGCACCATATACCTTCCTAGGAGACACACAAGCACCTTAAATCCAGCACTTTGGGAAAAGCACAGCGAAAGATGTGGACCCAATTAGAATCAGAGAGGCAGACCAGCTACTTGAGTACTCCCCTTCCACTGTCGTCAACCCTCTAAATTAAAGCTAATGTCCTCGTGGAGCTGTGCCATCTGATAAACACAAACCCCAGGTGTGAATTCAACAAGTGCTCAGCGACCAGCCACCATGGGCATCACTGCACAGCGTCCCGGGTGGATGACAGCGGAGAGAGAAATGCAGTCACTGCTTCTTGGAGATGGCAATCAAGAAAGACAGATCAACACATGTCACTTGCAGAATAAACCATAATACAAAACCACATCTTGAGAAATGACACAGACTATACAGGACGCCAGTTCAGGTGAAGGAAAAGTCACTTTCTGATGAATAAAGAGTGAGCGGCAGAGAATGGTGGGACTATTTTGGGGGACAAGGAAAGAAAATGTTTTAGCAGTTTCGGGTTCAAAACATGCAGTACTTACTAAGGGCGTACCCTTGTAACGTCTCGTAGCCTCAATTTCCTCCTCTGCAAAGTGGGAATAAGTGACTTATGGGACTGCAAGGCAAACTATGAGATGATCTACATGGAGCGCCCGCTAACACAGCACCAAGCAAAGCATTTAGTGCAGAGTTAAAAAGGAGGCTGCTGGGTGTATTCTCAAATTGCTCAGGATAATTTTTCCATCTCTATGCCCTATCAGAAAAGCTTCTTCTCTATCTCTTCCACGGTTGCCAAAAACCAAAGAAAGCTACATCTACCTGTGCCACAAATGTAGTCATCTTCACCCAGGTACACAGACCATTTATTAATACCACTTTTTGAAACCCACATGTACCCAGACTACTTGGCTCTAATTTCAAATTTTGACGAGTATCCTAAGTATTTGATAACTCAATCTACATTCACTGCAGTCATAATTTTTAATGTGATCAGAATAACTGACTTCAAAGTGGTCTAATTCAAGAAGCTCTAACTTTAAAGTTGTAAAAATGCTTCTTGAAGGTGGCATTTGTAGAAATAAAATCTGAGAAGACTGTTCAATATTCAATAATATTAAAAAGCAATTGCAACTCCTAATGTTCTGTTTGCTCTAGGCAAGGAAATGTCTGTAACAAGGAGCAAATTAAAACACCAGGGTCCTTGTGTTTTAAAACAACACGGTTTTAAACCCTCCTCATCATACTAACAGTATGTAAAAGATTATACACTGCACGTTGTAAGTCACTTGGACAGCTAATAATTGGAAATAAGTGAATTAAGAATCAGTATTAAAGTACACTGGCTTGTTTTTCAGGTAGAGCACACCAAGTAGACTGGAGAAAGCTGTGACCAAGATGAACTGCAGAAAAGGAATTATTTTCCTAGGAACAACACCCATCCCTACACAGGCAACCTCTTCAGTCTAGTAACACAACTCTGATCATCTAAGAGGTATGTTCAAGTTCCCTAAGTCTCTTTGAAATCTAAAATAATAAAAAAAAAAAAATGAGGAAGAAGAAAAAAATTTGATTTTTCCCAAAGATTGAAATCAAATACCCTTTAAGTATATAACTATTGCTAGTACAAATATCACAGTAAATAAATACACTTTTAAAAAGTACCATGGGTAACATTTCAAATAAGGTATAAGAACATTTGATCAATATTTTCATAAATATACTATGACCTAAGCCTTCAAAATGGCAAAAGATGCCCACCTTGAGTTCAGTTCCAGAAAATATTTTGTCACTCTAGAAAAATTACCTCTCCTACTTCCTCCAATCAGAAAACAACACATCAGCACCATTCTTCTCCTTCAGCTTTGGTGGTGGGAAAATTAAAAACCAAATTCATTAATTGGAGTAGTTTGTTCATTTCAGAGGCCTGAAGGCATCTTCTCCTTCTGCCTGCTTTAAATATTTGCTCTTCTATTTTACAATTAAGTACAATGCTTTGTTTAACTTTTAACTATAAATTGCCTCAAGTCTCCTTGGAAGTAAGCAATGACAAAATCTCAATTAATTCTCTCTTTTGGAAAATAAAATACTTTAAGTTTATAAAGAAAGACTAGCATGCTGCCTAGTTCCTAAGTAAAGAAACCTTCAAAGAAGAGGCTTAAGAGACATGGAATTAAATGTTACAGCTGCAAGTACACTATAATTACAAATTCTCATCGATTTCTATTAAGAGGTCAATCATCTGCTGACAGCCATGGAACGAGAGTTAATAGGGGATGGTGCAAGGGTTTTGATGCCTGCTGGTCCGCCGCTAGTGAGCATGTCGTATGCCCAAGAGAAGGCTCTCCATGGCCCTAAAATATCACTCAGATATTCTTCTTATCAAACACCCATCTGAGTTTGAGAATATCTCTTTATTCTATTTTTTTGGCACACATCGGTAGCAGCCAGAGAGTTTAATAATACCTTGAGATAAAGTGCAGACATCCCTCTAAAAAGCTATGACTCCACGTCATTTGCAGCTTAGTATGAATCACTTTATTCACATAATCTTATTTCCTTTTTCCACTTAGCTGAGATTTTAGGAATAGAAATTTTGCATACAGTAGGTAGAGAAAGGGGAGTTAACAGTGATGAACATTTTAAAAGCCTAGAAAGAAGAGAGGAGAAAATGCAGTATAACAAAAAGGGAGTTAGAATGTATAAGAACATTTCATTCCATAAAGTTTCGAGTCAGGCCCAACATGCTCTCAAGTATGAAATACAGAAAGTACACCGAGGAGGAAAATCTCTAAGAGAACTGAAGAGAACTGTACTTTAAGCCTGGCTGCTTCATTTATTGCTGTGCATCTACAGGCAATGAAGAAATGCATCCACCCCTAAAGGTATTCTAAGCGTAATAATAAAAGCTACCTAGAATGTTGAAAGGAATTTTCATATTACATATATGTTGTAAAATTAAGTTTCTTCAATGTATAAAAGACTGAAAAGAAATAGACCAAAATATTGCATTTTTTCTTTAAGTGATATGAATTGGGGTGATTTCCCCTCCTTTTATTTTTTCCCTTTTCAGTTTTATATAACAAGATTATTTTACCTCCATGATCAAATAAACATTAATGAAAAGGAATTATGTATTATTTAACAGCCTTAAATTGTGTCTGGTCTAACCCAGGGCATAGAGAAAAATACAGACAGACAGACAGACAGATAGGCATGTCAACTTTAATTACAATTTATTCCAATGTTTAGAATAGTAAACAGAAATATATACTTTATTCAAACATAATTTAAATTAAATATTCTCTATTAATTGAATTTATTTCTAACTGACGTTAGCTACAAAGGATGTTATCAAATGAAATATTTCTTAGTTTTTTGATAACATGAGAAGCTGACAACTTACAATAATAAAATCAGTATCATATGTTAAATACAAAAATCTAATAGTTCTGGATTTAATATATTCCACAATATAAAAAGCAATCATTTCAGAAAAGAAACCGTTATTAAAAAGAAGAAAAGCTTTTGCCATATGGAACTTGGGTTACTCAGCCTTTTTCTGAAAAGATGTCTCAGCTTCATCTGATGGTTCATATTTTATCATTTTCTTTGACTTATATGAACTTGAAGGTCACCCAGATAAGGTAAAACTTTATTCTTTTATATTAACTTTTATTTGATTTGGAGTTAATCAAAACATTACTTGTTTGAAAATATAGACATGGAGAAATCTTTTTTTTTTTTTTTTTTTTTTTTTTGCTCACTGCAAGCTCCGCCTCCCGGGTTTACGCCATTCTCCTGCCTCAGCCTCCCGAGTAGCTGGGACTACAGTCGCCCGGCTAGTTTTTTGTATTTTTAGTAGAGACGGGGTTTCACCGGGTTAGCCAGGATGGTCTCGATCTCCTGACCTCGTGATCCGCCCGTCTCGGCCTCCCAAAGTGCTGGGATGACAGGCTTGAGCCACCGCGCCCGGCGAGAAATCTTTAACAAGCGAGATACGACAGAAATCAAAGGCTATTCCACAATACAAACCTGCCGTTCATTCGCTGATTCATTCTTTCAACAAAAATATACTGACCCCCTTCCAAAGGCCAAGCACTTAATTAGAAACATGAGGGGCGCGGTCCACGGTTGACCCAAAAACCGCCCCGCTCTTTCCTGCCATGAAGAAATACTGTGATTTGCTGAGGTAGCAAACACAGAGCCCTTGATTTCAGGGAGAGGAGATTGGCAGAGCCAGGGGAATAAATCATGATTAATCTAAACTTTAAAAAAAATGTTTGCCTCATGGCCACTGGCCACTCTAAGAAGAAGCCATGTGGCCCGGTTTTGGCTAATGACCTGTAAACAGGTACACGCACTTCTCATTATTCATACATTCCATATTTGCAAATTCACTTACTCACTCATATTTATCTGTAACCCCGAAATCAACAGTCACAGCACGTCTGCAGTCAGTTGTGGACAGGAGAGGTAAGGCCAAAAATTTGTGTCCCCAGTGTGTATGTTCCCAGCTGAAGTCAAACAAGACACTGCCTTCCCAGCTCTCACAGTGTAAGCGCCCTTTTTGCAGTCCACTTAGTGCTCTGTTTTTCTCATTTTTCTCGATTTGACTGTCTAATATGGCCCCTAAGCACAGTACCACAGTGCTGTCTCGTGTCCCTAAGCACAAGAAGGTTGTAATATGCCTCACAGAGAAAATACATGTGTCAGATAAGCTTCACTGAGGCATAAGTTATGGTGCTGCTGACCCTGAGTTCAATGCTAATGAATCAACAATATGTATTACATAAGGTGGCCGGGCATAGTGGCTCACACCTGTAATCCCAGCAGGAGTGGGAGGCCAAGGTCGGTGGATCACTGGATGTCAGGAGTTCGAGACTAGCCTGGCCAACGTGGCGAAACCCCATCTCTACTGGCCAGGCACAGTGGCTCAGGCTCACGTCTGTTATCCCAGCAGTTTGGGGGGCCGAGGCGGGCAGATCACCTGAGGTCAGGAGTTCGATACCAGCCTGGCCAACATGGTGAAACCTCATCTCTACTAAAAATACAAAAATCAGCTGGGCGTGGTGGCCCATGTCTATAATTTCAGCTACTCGGTAGGCTGAGGCAGAAGAATCGCTTGAACCTAGAGGTGGAGCTTGCGGTGAGCCAAGATCGCGCTGTTGCACTCCAGCCTGGGCAACAGAGCAAGACTCTGTCTCGAAAATTAAAAAAAATAAAATAAGGTGTCTTTTAAAAGAAACACATAATAAAACAAGGTTATGTACTGATCAGGTGACAAATATGTTGACTAGAGGCTTTCAGGAACCTAATCCTGTATATCTGCTAGGAGCAAAGAATGGCTCAGTATTGGCTAAGTCAGTTTTCACAGTGACTTTACAAAACATAACTACTGGAAATAATAAAAATGAACTGCACTTCTAATGAGAGACTTTTTACCAATTTTCAACCTTCTCAGCACAAGACACAGCATGAGAATAAATGCCACCACTCTGTTACATCAAAAAGCCAACTTGCAATTTTGGATGAGAAAATAAGTTAACTATTTGTTTAAGCCACTACAGTACAAGTGTACTCACAAAGATATAGCAAAATGGTGCTTCCTCCTTTTCAATAAACAGTACAGTGGTACTGAAAGAACACAGCAAAGACGCTCTACCTTCCAGAACACCAAGTCTTATGTATGCTGCTTATTTTCTAGTCAAATAGAATAGCGCGTGTTAACACTTATATTTCTGCCCTTGAAGATTAAAGTCGAGGCAATAATGTGAACTAAAACCTAATTTTATTTTATTTTATTTTTTGGAGACAGAGTCTTGCTCTGTCACTCAGCCTGGAGTGCAGTGGCATGATCTCGGCTCACTGCAACCTCTGCCTCCCAGGTTCAGGCAACTCTCCTGCCTCAGCCTCCTGAGTAGCTGGGATTGCAGGTGCATGCCACCACGCCTGGCTAATTTTTGTATTTTTAGTAGAGACGGGGTTTTACCCTGTTGGCCAGGCTGGTCTCAAGCTCCTGACCTCAGGTAATCCACCAGCCTCAGCCTCCCAAAGTGCTGGGATTACAGGCATCAGCCACCACACTCGGCCTTAAAATCTAATTCTTAATAAAGTTTTGCACTTTATTATTAACTTAGAAATATGCCTAGCTTCTCAAAAAAATTTATTTTATTTGACACATGATAAAGGAATGTCTGGAAAATAGATATGGTCTGATTAAGATATAAATATGATGGTATAAATATTACAATATTACATGTATACACACACACAGAGCTCACAATGTGTCTTACCATTCCATATTGATAGAACTGATCTTATATTCATATTGATGGACATTAGTGTTGCTAACAATGTTTTAAGCTATTATAAACAGATAGGGTGCAGTAGCTTTGGGAGACCAAATCCCAGCACTTTGGGAGGCCAAGGTAAGCGGATCACTTGAGCTCAGGAGTTCGAGACCAGCGTGGCCAACGTGGTGAAACCCCATCTGTACTAAAAATACAAAAATTAGCCAGGCATGGTGACACACGCCTGTAATCCCAGCTACTCAGGAGACTGAGGCATGAAAATCACTTGAACCCGGGAGGAAGAGGTTGCAGTGAGCCAAGATCACACCACTACACTCCAGCCTGGGTGACAGTGCGAGACTCTGTCTCAAAACAAAACAAAAACTAAAAATAAATAAACTATTATAAACAACATTACAATGAACACATACTTGAACTGTGTACTTATATAATTCTTTCCAAAACTTTTTGGTCTCAGTCCTGACTTAAAAATTACTTAAGGATCTTAAAGAGGCTTTACTTAGTTTGACTGTTTCGATTGATATTTAATGTATTACAGATTAAAATTAAGACGTTAAAAAAATAATGTATTGGCTTGGAGTGGTGGTTTACGCCTGTAATCCCAGCACTTTGGGAGGCTGAGGCTGGTGGATCACCTGAGGTCAGGAGTTTGAGACCAGCCTGGTCAACAGGGTGAAACCCCATCTCTACTAAAAATACAAAAATTATCCAGACGTGGTGGCATGCATCTGCAATCCCAGCTACTCAGGAAGTTGAGGCAGGAGAATCGCTTGAACCCAAGAGGTGGAGGTTGCAGTAAGCCGAGATCATGCCATTGCACTCCAGCCTGGGCGACAGAGGCTTGGTCTCAAAATAATAATAATAATAATAATAATGTATTAATTCATTTAAAAATAAGAATCCTATTACATATCAACATATTTTAATAAAACATAACTATATTTTCAAAACTAGTGAGGGAGAGTGGTAATGTTTTTACTTTTTTGATAATACCTTTTTTAATGTCTGGGCTTAATAGAAGGCCAGCTAGTTTTTTTATGTTTCATTCATTCATCTACTGCAATGTAGCTTCTGGAAAATCCACATTATAACCATGAGATAATGAGAATTAAAAAGGCAAATAATTCTTCTATTCTTTTTTTTTTTTTTTTTTGAGATGGGAGTTTCAACTCTTTATTGCCATGGGGGCCCAGGCCTGGATGCAGTGGCGCAATCTCAGTCACCCACAAACTCCGCTCCCGGCTCAAGCGATTCTCCTGCCTCAGCTCCTGAGTAGCTGGGAGTACAGGCGCCCGCACCACACTGGATAATTTTGTATTTTAGTGGAGATGGGGTTTTCCCATGTTGGTTCAGGCTTAGTCTTGAACTCCCGACCTCAGGTGATCCTACCTCTGCCTTTGGGCCTCCCAAAGTGCTGAGATTTACAGGCATGAGCCACTGCACCCGGCTATAATTCTGAATTATTATCATGAAATAGTTTTCACTTAAATCCCTGAAAGGTCCCGGCTACTCCCAGAGGTCTCCGACTCCATCTCATTCCATTTATTTAAAGTATGTATTCCTAGAAGTAAAAACTGCTGAAGTTGTAAGAAAGCAAATTGAACAGTTTTTGCATTATTGACAAACAGGCCTCCAAGGCAGTTGGAGGACTGACACTCCCACAGCAGCATAATGAGAGCTCCCTTAAGTCTGTATCTTATCACCTCTTGACATTCTGCCGGTCCCTGGAATGGGTGTAAAAATGTTATTTCCAATGTGCCTTTCCCTTGACAAACGGTCCAGGTTTGAGCATCTTTTCAAAAGTCTAATTCACATCCATGATTTCTCTTTTATCAAGTGGCCCTTTCATAGCATTTGCCACATTTTTTACTGAGTTTTCTTAGTGAATTTAATCCTTTGGCCGAGTGCATGCTTTACAAACTCATTTCTCCCAGACTGTGTCTGTATTTCACAACTAAGGCACTATGAAAGATATAATACTGTAAATTAAATAACTTACACTAGTGCCACATGGCCCCCGGAAATTAAAATTTAGTTGACCGCTGTGATGGTTAAATACTGAATGATCAACTTGATTGGATTGAAGGATTGATCACTGGGTGTGTCCTGTGAGGGGTTGTTGCCCAAAGAGATGAACATTTGGAGTTAGCGGCTGGGAAAGGCAGACCCCCCTCAATTGGGTGGGCACAGTCTAATCAGCTGCCAGTCAGCGCAGCTAGAATAATAAGCAGGCAGAAAAATTGAAAAAAGTGGACTGGCCCGCGCCATCGAGCCTACATCTTTCTCCCATGCAATGAGTCACTCCCCTTGAACACCAGACTCCAAGTTTTTCAGTTTTGCCATCGGACTGGGGTCTCCTTACTCCTCAGCCTTCAGACGGCCCTATTTGTGGGCTTGTGTGCTGTTGTGAATTAATACTTTAATAGATTCCCCTTTACCATATTATATTAATATATAATATACCTTATAACTCCCTTCATATATTATTAAATAATTATATATACTTAAATCCCCTTTTATATATATTATATATTATATATACTTAAACTCCCCTTTATATATATTAATATATAAACATATACATATAACACTCCTATATATATATATAATTTTATATATATATATTTCATTACTTCTGTCCCTCTAGAGAACCCTGACTAATACAACCATTTAGCAACTGTGTAATACTAAGCAATTTAATCTCTTGAAATCACTGAACTAAAATGATAATAAATAATAATACTAACATTACATGGGTGTAATAAGAACAAAACTTTTAAAAACTTGGTATTGTTCTTGGCTCAAAGGAGTGCTCAGTAACTATGACTCATTATCATCAAAGTTTTATTATTAAGGTTTTTAAATTGCAAACTTTCAAAAGATGCTTCTAGATATCATTTGAAATATCTTAGTACTAATACATTAAACAATATTAAAATAGTAAACAGTTTAGCCATTCTAGAAATTCCGAATTTTATAAAGCTTTGAATGTTTATAACCATTGGGATAGGGAAAAATTACTGAATCAAAGTAAAGTAACAGTTGAAGTAAAAGTTATTCACTGAAATAATCATGGGTATAGCTAAATGGTAACTACTTCTTAGCCTGAAAGCAACCAAATATGAATACAATAACAATGAACCTAAAGTTTCTGGAAAAATCATTAATCAACCTGACTTTTAAAAGTTTTGAAAAGGCTGAGTGTGGTGGCTCACGCCTGTGATCCCAGCACTTTGGGAGGTCGAGGTGGGCGGATCACTTAAGGCCAGGGGTTCAAGACCAGCCTGGACGACATGGTGAAACCTCATCTCTACTGAAAATACAAAAATCAGTCAGGCGTGGTGACACACACCTGTAATCCCAGCTACTCAAGAGGCTGAGGCAGGAGAATTGCTTGAACCTGGGAGGTGGAGGTTGCAGTGAGTCAAAACCACACGACTGCACTGTAGCCTGGGCGACGGAGCAAGATTCCGTCTCAAAAAAAAAAAAGAAAGAAAGAAAGAAAAAAGAAAATGAAAAGTTCTGAAAAGTCAACATCCGTACCCAAATAGATGGAAAACTTCTATACATTTCTCTCTTATCTCAGAAAAAGATTCAGAGATAAAACAGTGCATTAAATACTTTTATTTTCTGTCTGGATGACAAGGAAGGCTGAGGAAATCTTACTGCAACAACTTCCTCCTCTCCTATACACATTAGGCTGATATGAAGAGTTTTCCATACAGGAGAAAAAAGATAATTAACTCTTTTCAGGTAAACTAACCCATTTCACTAAAAAGCAATCTCCCTGTTTATAGCTCATTTATAATAATCCTCAGACATGGAAGTTTGTAACTGATCAACCTTGACTAAACTAAAAGATTCCCAATGGCAATAAACGATAACATCTATTCCCCCCTAGAGAAAACGAGACCGAAAACAATCTTTGAAATGTCATTACTTGAATGCTTCTTAAAAATTATGTGATATTCTAAGTGGAAAACGTTAGTATCTTTTAAAGACCTTCTTGTGAACCCATGTCCTTCCTATTGTTGCTGCTCTTTCACTACCGGCCCCATAAACACACTAAGAGTCCTTTTGTATCATGGCTCTGGTAGGTTCTGGATATGTAAGGATCAATAAGACAGTTCCTGTTTTCCAGGACTGTTGACACCACAACAGAAGCGGAATAGCAGGAACAGCAATAACGCTGACCAAGCACCTATGATGTGATGTCAGGTTCTGTGTAGATACCTGTAACATGGTAGTTGTTGAGAAGTAGGAATCTTGAAATTGAGATATCTGAAGTAATAGTTACTGTCCTGGGGGATGGCTATGGGTCTAGCCATGGGTTATTGTCCTAGGCTATGGCCATGAGAAGAGGTAGCTAGGGTAAGGTAAAAGCAAAGAGAATTGGACATGGGGACAAGGAGCCCAGGTGTCAGGTGGATGCTCAATTCACTAAGAATGATGCTGCCGGTAACGATAAAGAAAGAAAAAGTGAGCCATGAATGTTAAGGAATAACTGGAAGGTGAGGTAATGGGAAGTAGAATGGCAAATGCTTCAGAGGAGCTGGCAATTTTGAGGAAGAGGAAAAATGGTGTAAAAGGATGAAGAGAAGCAGAACAGACACTCTCTGAATCTCCAGGCCTCTAGTCTTAAAGCACTTACATCTCACTGGCCAGAACTCAGTCACATGGCCACGTCTAGAAAGTCGGAACATTTAATTCTTTAGCTGGGCTTACTGCCACCTCAAATAAAACTGAAGTTCTTTTATTAAAGAAGAAGTGCCCGGCAAATACTTGGTAGATAACCAGCAGTTTTCCCATAAAAAAAGAAAACAGAACCTATCATTATACCTGAGATTATTTTAACAGGTATAAATGATAACCTTGGGACGGCACTGAAGTGATTAGAGACACTACCTGGTGAGAAACAGAGGGGAACACAGACCAAGTTTATTAACGCTTTTGTGTAAAGTTGCATCCATAACCTGCAATCAAGTCCAAATAGAAGACTGAAGATGTTCTCATACCATGAAGGAAGACCAATGAACTCAGACTGACTGGGAAATGGACTGGAGGCGACAAGGACTTCCTCAGAGGGGTGAGTACCTCCAGTACCTCTTTACATCCCCATCCATGTCTCCCACAGTGCCCTGCATGTTTTATACAGTGAACAAATATTTGCAAAAGGAACAAATGTGTTTACTTATGGAAGTACTTTCAACCAGGCCTTCAAGACCAACAATTGTTGACACCTTTAGAAGAAAATCAAAGCAGCTCCTGCATCCTCAAACCCCTCCAGCTGTCACCTATGGGATCCACCCTCCACGCCAACCACAGGTTCCAGGCCAGCTCCTGTTGCCCCAGGCCCTCCAGCTGGTACCTATCAGATCCAGCCTCCAGGCCCACCAAAGGTTCCAGGCCAGCTCCTGTAGCCCTAAGATTCAGATTGGAACCCACAGACTCCGCCTCCAAGCCCAGCCCAGCACCATGTCAGCCCCTACAACTCCAGGTTCCAGGCTCACTAGAATGCCAGGTCAGCCCTCACAGCCCTAGAGTCCAGGCCAGCACCCATGGACCCATGCTCCAGCAAACCCAAGACCCATGCCCACTCCACAGACTCAGAGTCCAGGCCTGCCTCAGTAAACTCAGCACCCACAGGCTTAGGCACCAGGCTAGCATCTGTGAACCCAGGCTCCAGACCAAGCCCCGTGGACCCAGGCTCACCCCAGCACCAGGCCAATCCTAGGCTCTAGACTGGTCTCTGTGACCCCAGACTCTAATAGACCCAGGATCCAAGCCCATTCCAGCAGACCCAGGGTCCAAGTCCACCCTGGTCGACCCTAGTGCCAGGTTGCCCCACAGATCCAGGCTCTAGGATTGCCCCTATGGACCCAAGATACAGACAGGTCCCCACAGGTCCAAGGCCCAGGTCTCTTCCTGCATACTCAAGCTCCAGGCTCACCCCAGCACCAGGCTAACCCCCATGGATTCAAACTCAAGACCCATCCACATGGACCCAGGCACCCAGACAATCCTAGTGCCAGGCTGGCCCCCACAGACTCAGGCTCAAGGCCCACTCCAGGGCCAGGCTGGCCAGACTTCAGGACAGCCCCTACAGACACCTGCTCTAGGCTCGCACCCATAAGCTCAGTCAACAGACTCACCCAGTGGACCTCACCACCAGGCTTCCCCCATGGACCTAGAGTCCAGTCCTTCCCCAGCAAACCCAAGATCCAGACCTGTCCCATTGGGCCCAGGATCCAGACCCACCCCCATGGACCCAGGTCCCAGGCCTGCCCACCTATTGACCCAGGCACAAGGCTAGCCTGCCCAAGAAGATGAGTTGGTTCCCCTCCCCTCAGGAGGCAGAAAGAAGGCAAATTACCTTACAGGCATGAAAGACACCAAAGGAATCATCAACTTGGCCTCTGTTTACACAGCAGGATCTACCAGCTGGGAGAGCGTTTGAATGAGTGCTGGGGATGGGTAGATCAGAGATCTCAATATTCACTAAAAAGAATCTTTCTGAGAGCATTCTCCTCCCAAAAGGGCAGAAGGCCACAACTACTGAAATAAGAAGCCTGACTTCACTTGAGAGACTGACTCCACCCCAGACCAATGCATCAGAATCTACATCTTAATCAAATGTCTAGGTGAGTCATACTGCACTAAAGGTAGAAAAGCACTGGTCTAATACACAACAACAACAACAAAAAGCCATATCTGAAATGGAATTATAGACAATTATTTTGGATATGAAGCCTCTTTGGTTTAAAAATATATTATCCTTTAATCTGTAGGCAGCAAGAGGTAATACAAAAAAGCTGTTATGATGCTTTTTGGAAGATGATCAAAATATTAAGATGGGGTCAGGCACAGTGGCTCACGCCTGTAATCCCAGCACTTTGAGAGGCCAAGGTGGGTTGATCACTTGAGGACAGGAGTTCAAGACCAGCCGGGCCAATATCGCAAAACCCCATCTCTACTAAAAATACAAAAATTAGCCAGGCGTGGTGGCTTGCGCCTGCAGTCCCAGTTACTTGGGAGGCTGAGGCAGGAGAATCACTTGAACCCACAAGGCGGAGGTTGCAGTGAGCTGAGATTGTGCCACTACACTCCAGCCTGGGGGACAGAGCGAGACTCTGTCTTAAAAAAAAAAAAATCAAGAAGGTTTACCCCTGCTCTATAAAAGTTAGGTCAGAATACACTCAGACACACACACACATATATAAAATATTATGTTTCATCAAACTGAGACAAAGAGAAACTAATCAAGAGAAGTATAGCATTGTAATCAGTCTAATTACTTAACAAGTTGAAAATTAAACAATGGTACTCATTTTTTTATATAAATTTTTTAAACCTGGAAAAAGAATGTCTAATTTATGTCACCAACATGAAGCTTCAAATGTGAAATATATAAGGTTTTAGTAAATCATGCAATATAGAGTAATAATTATTGGTAAAGGGTAAGAATATAGCCAAAGAATAGTAGGGATTGCCGGGCGCGGTGGCTCAAGCCTGTCATCCCAGCACTTTGGGAGGCCGAGACGGGCGGATTACGAGGTCAGGAGATCGAGACCATCCTGGCGAACACGGTGAAACCCCGTCTCTACTAAAATACAAAAAACTAGCCGGGCGAGGTGGCGGCGCCTATAGTCCCAGCTACTCGGGAGGCTGAGGCAGGAGAATGGCGTGAACCCGGGAAGCGGAGCTTGCAGTGAGCCGAGATCCAGCCACTGCACTCCAGCCTGGGCGACAGAGCGAGACTCCGTCTCAAAAAAAAAAAAAAAAAAATACTCAGACTAAAAGAGAAGTACGAATGTACTACCAGGTACACAAGAAAGATTCATGATCGGGGAAAAGCAGGCAAGAATAAAGGCCAAAATGAGTTACCAAGTTCTGAAAGTAGTACACAGTGCTCTCAGGACCACAGAGAGCATATGCCAAACGCTTATTCTTTTCCTAATAACCTGTTACTCCTAAAACTTTAAACTGGTTTTAAGGTCATGTTTCCCCTCAGTGGAGCAATTTTGAAAGAAAGTGAGAAATAAAAATAGTAAATGCTTTTAAAACATGTTTCATAGCGGATTTTCCAAAATACATCTGTCTTTCCCAAAAGACAGATGCCAATACAGTCTGGCATCCCCGAATGTTTAAACTTACAGATAAACTAGGTAAGTCACAATGGAGTCCTCCATTCACTAGGTGACTATTTCACTGTTCTATTTAGCGGCTTCCTCATGTGTTCCTTACGTAGCCCCCTTCAACTAAGAATGGATCCACGTCTCTATCAGAACCTGGTACAGGAGCAAGCACATAACAGGTGCTCTACAAGTACTTAGTGAATGAATGAGTGATTCAGATAGCTCAATTTAATGGCAAGATTTATAAGAAAGACCACATAGGTTCATACAAAAACTGCCATCCCCACAGCCAACCCTCATTTCACACTGAGTACTTTGCAAATGTTTTATCACTGATCATAGGAGAAAACGACTGAGAATAGTGGCAAAAACTTGAAGCTTAATATTATCATCTGAATACACAAAACAGCACTACCAAAAGGCATTTCGGGCTCATCAAAGGACAAACCATTCAACGGAATGGGTACAAAACAGACGACCTTTCAGTACAACCCCAGAAGGCTCTCTGGACACACACCCCAGCTGTCGGTCCACAACTGCCAAGCGTAAGCATCTCGTCATGCTTCTCTTTCCTCTTGCCCTTTTGCCCATGTATGTCCTTAGTTAATCTACCAAAGTTAACAAATACCCACTTTCAGCAAAACTCTGCTCCTTTTTCTTAGGCCAGAATAAATGCCAACATGTTTGTTTCTCCTGCCATGTTAAACACATTACAAGCTTACTAGCTTTCACTCTATTATTGACAGCTTCCATACACGAAGAGGAAGTGCCAGATAAAGCAGAAACATCTCTAGTCAAGGGAAACACAAAAGCACTACATAAAATTAAGAGACGGAATGGTGAGCCTGATGGAGTCAGAGAGTAGACACCTGTGGGGGCTACAGACATTTAATAGGATAACCTGATAAAGAAGGTGGTGGCAAAAGATACAGGTTGTCTTAGACAAGACAAACATTTAAAAAAAAAAAAAGGATGGAAAATGGAATGACTCGCTTTCACTATATATATATTTCAAATGAAGAATATTCTTCTCAGTAAACTAGAAAATAAAAATGCATCTATTATGGAGCAATATTATAATATGGAAGCTGAGAGATCATTATCCTTCAGATATCTTTTTCTGTCAGGCTAAATAATGTGTTTCTTCATCTTTCCCTAAAATCAGGTCTCATAAACCTTCAAAGTTTCCATTTCATGTATAGGTTGAGACTAAATTTAGAAAAATCAGGTTCCATAATGTTCTAAACAGAGACGGACACACACAAAAAAAGAAAATGTAACCACTGAACAAAATAAGATTATATTTAGAAACAGAATTTTTTTTTTTTTTTGAGACAGAGTCTCACTCTGTCGCCCAGGCTGGAGTACAGTAGCGCGATCCTGGCTCACTGCAAGTTCCGCCTCCTGGGTTCAAGTGATTTTCCTGCCTCAGCCTCCCAAGAAGCTGGGATTAAGGTGCGTGCCACCATGCCCAACTAATTTTTGTATTCTTAGTAGAGACAAGGTTTCACCATGTTGGACAGGCTGGTATCAAACTCCATACCTCAAGTGATCTGCCCACCTCAGCCACCCAAAGTGCTGAGATTACAGGCATGAGTCACTGCACCTGGCCTAAAAATAGAAATTTTATGTATATATATCAATAAAAGTATCAAAATTGCTGTCCTTAAAAAGCCTAGGTTTGGAATAGAAATTATAATGGAAAACACACTGTAACAGCTCAGTACAAGACAACTAAGGTAGTTCATTAATTCTCCTATTTACTATCTGTTACTATCTGTCAAAAGACATTATTTGCAGTAGCTGAATTGAGCTTTCTTCATACCTCAGAAATATTTCACCCATGGGACATTACATAATATTCTCTAGGACTTACACAGTGATAAATACCTGACCAAATTTATAATAAAGAAATCTTTCATTCATACATTAATAAAAAATGAAGCAAGTTAAAATCATGCAGGATAAAGCTTAGGTATTTTCTGCCTGAGAATTTTACTGGATAAAATCTTATAAAACTAGGTTTTTCCTATGTGTTCAAATATTGAACATTTATCTTTGGTCTCCAGGATGTCTTTCAAACTGAATTTAATTGGTAAATTATTAAAACTATGTGCATAACACAATACTTACTTGAAAACCGATCTGAGTGAATGATGAGCATGTAACATTCGAGGCAGAACTACATGTGAATTTTAAGTATTAGGAATAAATTGAAATATTTAGGAAAAGGGTATATCCTAAGTAAACTTAGGAAATGGGCATATCCTAAGTATTTCAGTTTATTCCTAATACTTAAAATTCACATGGCACTAGGGGCTTTTAAAGTATTTTATAAATATTAAGAACTTAAAGACTTACTGCATTTCTGCTTCCACCTCAAATCTCTGTATACTGCATTAAGTCATATTCCTAGGAGAAAAAGGACCCACCTTCTGTAACTTAAAATTAACACTAGAAACGTTTCCAGTAAAGGAAATAAAAAGAATTATCTGAGTGAAAGAATTCAGTGAAGAACCCTGTATAAATAGTACTGCCCTCCAAATTGTGCATTATATTGTCTATGAACAAGAAATAAAATGGACATGGACCATCAAAAGTGGGAATTGTGTAGAGCAGTGCTTTTCAAACAAATCACTTTGTGTAAAACAAACACAATCACTAAAAGTGCAGATTCTCACTCAGTGGGTCTGAAAGTGGGGCTTTTCTGCACTTGTAACAAGCTTCCAGGTGATGCTGATGCCTCCTGTCCGTGGGCCGTACTTTGAGTAGGGAGGCAGTAGAATATATCCATCTGTTTTCTTTTTTTTCCCCCACTCTGTCGCCCAGGCTGGAGTGCGGTGGCGCAATCTCGGTTCACTGCAAACTACGCCTCCCGGGTTCACGCCATTCTTCTGCCTCAGCCTCCCAAGTAGCTGGGACTACAGGTGCCGCCACCTCGCCCGGCTAGTTTTTTGTATTTTTAGTAGAGACGGGGTTTCACCGTGTTAGCCAGGATGGTCTCGATCTCCTGACCTTGTGATCCGCCCACCTCAACCTCCCTAAGTGCTGGGATTACAGGAGTGAGCCACTGCGTCCGGCCTAGAATACATACATCTTATCTGGAGGTGCAACAGCCCAGCGCCAAAAGACCACCAGTTTGGTTTCTTGGCTTGCTACAGCAAAAGGAGAATGCGTACTCTAGGAAACTGGGCATTTTTGAAAAGGGGAGTTAAAATGAACTTGCTACAGAGTCTGTGTTTTCTGCTGGGTGATATAGGAGAAGGTAAAGAAAACAGAAGTCTGTTCTGAATTCAATGTTGTCAGGAACCAAAGATTACTGGTAGAATAAACATTTTAATAATTTTTATCCAGGGAGCAGGAGGAACAAAGAGATGCTAGAGTTGATTAAAAAAGCAATTGTTAGCCAGGTGCAGTGGCTCAAGCCTGTAATCCCAGCACTTTTGGGAGGCTGTGGCAGGAAGATTGCTTGAGGCCAGATGTTCCAGACCATCCTGGTCAATATAGTGAGATTTCACTTCTGTTATTTTTCAATTGTTAAAAAAAAAAAAAGCAATTGTCAGTCACTTGTGTTGCTGAGGAGCCGACATAAGAACTGAGACGGACCCAGGAACAACAGACTATGTTTTACCTCTTGCTCTGTACGGGCAATATGGCGATGAAAGAAAGCGTGGGAGAAACGGACCCCTCATTACGTACTTTACCCCTCCCGCCGTGTAGGGTGTGAATCTGTGTATGATGTGAATCCTATGTTAGACATTATAGGACTGCTATACAATCCTATGTTATACAATGTTATACTTTCTGATATCAAAAAAGAAAAACCTTTTTGTGCACAAAATGTGAAAAAGGGACTACACAATAAACAAGAGTCTTCGAGGTATGGGCCAGTACATTACATACTTTGGGGAACTACCTGTGTTATACGATTCATGAAAAACCCACAAGAAAAGCAGATAGAGAGAATACAGCAAGCAGACTGCTTTGCACAGGGGTAAAGGGTAGTGCTCAGAAATACTATTAAGAAATAATATTACCAGTTAGAAGCTTCCTCTAAATGAAAACAACTGTGAATAAATATCCCTTCTAACCACTACATGAGGCAACGTACTTAGCATACGGTATACGGTATGGGCTTTAGACATGGACCGGGAATCTTGGCTTCACACTTAATATTTATAGGGCTGAGGACAACTTAGTTAACTTTTCTAGCTTCAGACTTCTCATCTATAACATGGAGGCAACACTGTTAACTTTGCTTTAAGGAGTAAATAAAATAAAATATGCAAAGCATTTAATGTATTAAGTACCTCACAGCTGGCCCTCAATAGCATTTAAAGGGAACACGGTACCAAACCAAATTCAAAATGCCAGTTTAACATTCATTCGTTCCACAGATATTTGTTACCATGTGCCAGGCACTGTGTTTAGAAAGAAATGTAACATTTTAAAAGCACCTGGCTTCCTGGAGTTTACAGTCTAGCCTAAAGACAATTAATCTGACAACAGAAAGCACAGGATGTCACCAGAACATAGAGCAGAGAGACCTAAAGCAAAGCAGCAGTGTGAGGCAGGGAAGGCTCCTTGGAGGAAGAGAACTTGAAGGAAAAGTAAGAGTTCTGAAGGACTTCTAGTTACAGCTATGTGGAGAAGTCAGTAATTCGTCGCTATATAAAACAACTATAAAATTGGGAAAAAATTATATTAAAAATAACATTTCAGAGCACTGAAAATAGACCAAAGTGAGAACAAATTAAAAAGCAATCATTCTTGAAAATCACCTAGAGGTTGAAGTTAGTTTCTAGGGGACCTCCTTGCCTCAGGCTGCTTCTACCCTACACTCAGCTGCGGTGGTGAAAACTATAGTTTGACAAACTTGGGGCTGTCTGCAAAAGTCAGTATCTTTGCTACCAGAAGAGGCAGATCTGATGCAGGATGGGGGGCAAACTCCAGGTATTTACCAGCTAAAGTAGCAAATGTGGTGGGAGACAAAACGGGAAAAACCATACCTTTGCTCCCTAATGCGATAGTCCAAGCTGGGGGCAAGCGGCAGGAGGAGCCCTTGAGCCCAGGAGTTCACAGCTGCAGTGAGCTATGATCATGCCACTGCACTCCCGTGTGGGTGACAGAGCAAGATTCTGTCTCCAAAAAAAAAACAAACAAACAAACAAACAAAAACAAGCAAACTCCCTAAGAAGGAATACTGGAAATTGTTGATATGTAGGTAAATGTAAAAGCCTGTATACTACATACTGTATTTTTAATTTCCTTACAAATCCTAAGATTGGCCTAAGATAAAAACCATTGTTCAGTGTATAACATATAGAGATGGACAGTACATGACAAAAATAGCACAATGTGGGGTGTGGGGGGCAATGAACCTATATGGGACAAAGTTCCCATACTTCACTAGATCAAGTAACTGTAAAACTTTCAGATTATGATATGTTCAAGATTCATCCTGTAATCCTTAAAGCAATGCTATCCAACAGAAATATGAGAACCACAAATATAAGTCACATATATAATTTTTAATTTTCTAGTAATATTTTATAGGTTTTTTAACATGAAACTTTAATAATATATTTTATTTAATTCAATATATCCAAAGTATTATGACAACATATAATCAATATGAAGATTATGAATATTTTACATTCCCTATTAAGTCATTGAAATCTGATTTGTATTTCACTTTAGTACACATAAATTCAGACTAGCCACATTTCAGGTGCACAACAGCCACATGTAGCTAGTGACTACTGCAGTGGGCAGTACAGCACTACAGCAAACACTAAAAAAAAAGAAAAAAAAGATGACTTTTTAAAAAATCAACAGACAAATTAAAATGGTACACTCCAAAAATATTTCACACAAATGTAATCGACGAACAGAGGAAAACAAAAAAGACATGAAATCTATAGAAAACAAAAATCAAAATGGCAGACATAAATCCAACCATATCAAAAATTATATTAAACATGAATGTACCAAACATTCACATCAAAAGGAAGAGACTATCAGACTGGAGTTTTAAAAGCAAGATTCAGCTGGGTGCAATGGCTCATGTCTATAATTCCAACACTTTGGGAGGTCAAAGTGAGAGGATCACTTGAGGCCAGGAGTTCAAGACCAGCCTGGGCAACTAAGCGAGGCTCTATCTCTGAGAAAAAAAAGGGGGGGGGGGCACAGTGGCATGCACCTGGAGTCCTAGTTACATGGGAGGCTTAAGTAGGAGAACTGCTTGAGTCCAGGAGATAGGGGTTACAGTGAGCTTTGATTGCACCACTGCACTCCAGCCTAAGAAACAAAGCAAGACCTTATCTCGAAGGAAGGGAAGGGAAGGGGAAGGGAGGGGAGGGGAGGAGAGGGGGAGAGAGAGAGAAGGAAGGAAGGAAGGAAGGAAGGAAGGAAGGAAGGA